>NC_091015.1:148455918-148543418 GCF_041296385.1 Aphelocoma coerulescens | reverse complement strand
CGCTGATTTCATAACAAAATTATTTTTAGACCCTATTTGGAAACGCCTGACACTTCTAGTCCCGACAGCTACTTGTTCAGATGAATAAACTAAAGCACAAAAAAGTTTATGAAGTTAAGACTGTCGTGTGTCACAGGCAAGAGAAGTGAACTATGAACACTATTAGGCAGCGTATCTTTCAACTAAAAGCCTTCAGCACACCTGTTTCTCAACACAGAAAACAGCTCAAAAGTGTTATTAAAGCCCCTCAAACGGCAAAGGCGAGTGTGCGCCTATGGTGTGGGTGCAGAGCGAGCCCCGGAGGGACACGAGCGGCGCGGGCGGCCGCGGGGCCCGGGGGAGCAGCGGGGCCGGGGCCGGCGCGGCGCTGCCCACGGGCTCCCCGCGGGAACTTGCTCGTCTTTTCCCGCACACAGTTTCTGCGATCCTCCGGTACTTACTGGAGCCCAGGCTCGGCATGGGTCTGTTCACACGCGCTAGGCGCACAAAGTTGCTCAGTTAGGTAGGGACGGTGTTCGCAGGCTGGTTTGTGTGCTCTCCCGGCGCTAGTTCAACTTGAAAACACATGAGCGATCCCACTCCGAAACACGGAGCAATAGTTTGAACAGACTACGGGGCGGCAGCATGAGCTCCAAAGGAGCGAAAAAAACCGAGACAGTGAGGAGCTTGCTCAACCCTCATCGGAGCAGCTCCCAGCTTTCGTTCGTGTCCCGTTTCTCTCTCCCCCTAATCAGCCTCTCTGCCAAAGTTTCATCATCGGTCCGTACTCCGGACCCCCCTACTGATCCCCACAGCCACCTCTCTCGCGTCTCCCAAGAAAGAGATAAATAAAAGTCTGTTAGAGGGAGCCCCCCTCAGGAAACTTACGTTTGATCTGCCTGGGTTTGCTCTGTTTCCTTCGGGACATGCTGCTCGGCTGCCTCTCCTGCCTTGCTCCAGGTACAGGAGTGGTGCTGGGAGGGGACGGGGGTGGAGGGAGGGTGACAGATCAACAGACGGGATTCATAGAGAAGCCGGCGGCCGCCTTGAGATGCAAAGTCAAATGACAGAAAAACAAGAAGGGTAAGAGTGTGTGCGCGCGTGACGGAGGAAGAGGGGAAGAGAAACGGAGATCGGGGTGGGTGAGACGGAAAGCGAGAATGAGGGGAGAGAGAAGCTGAAAGAGCCGAGGGAGGGAGCAGGGGAAGGAGCGAGGGAGGGAGGGAGAGAAGAAGGGAGGGAGGGAGGGAGAGAGGAGGAAGGAAGAGAGGGAGGGAGGGAGAGAGGGAGGGGAGAGCTTGGCTCCTCGCTCTCTCTCTCCCTCTCCCGCCCGCTCTCTGCCGTTGCCGCGCCACCTCCGCCGCCCGCGCCGCGCTCCGCTCCGACTGACAGGCGGCAGGAGGTGCCGGCGAGGGAGGGGGCGAGGGAGGGGCTTTCCGGGACCGGGGGGGGGGGCGGAAAGAGGGGGGCGTTTGTCCGTCAGGCTTGACGGGCAGTGGCTACTACCAGCGACAAGTCCGCATGCAAATCGCCTCCTGCCTCTGGGGCACGGGCTGTCGAGGCGGGAGGCTTCAATCGTCCCGGCGCTGCCAGGGCTTCTGGTCGCGGGGAGAGCTGCAACTTTCCTGGAAGAGGCACGGCGGGCGAACGGGCGAAGAAAGTCGGTGACAGCAGGCAGCCGGCACGGGTCGCCTCGCCCCGCACAGGGATCCTCCGGCGTGTCCCGGCACAGCCGGTGTCCCCACGCTGCGGCGCGCAGCCTCGGCCTCCGCGCTGCCCGCGGCGGGAGCGAGCGCTTCCTGCCGCGCTGCCCCCAGGCCGAGAGGTCCCGCACGGCCCGAGGCTGGGAGCTCAGAGCAGCTTTCCCACCGCCTCCTCCGGACCGAGGGGTCCCGCTGCGCCTCACAGGTGCCGCCCCGCGCGGGCCGCTCTGCCGCGGCCGGAGCCGGCCCGGAGCCCCGGGCGCTGCCTGAGCCGACGGACGGACGGACGGACGGACGGACGGACGGATGGGCGAGCTGCCAGTGTGCCAGCGTCCTTCCCTTGCGGTTCTCTGGCCGCTTGCACTTAGCTGCGATAGCCTGGGGAGTCCTGGCTGTGCGGCCGTCGCTGTTTGCCCCCCTTCCCCCGCGCCCTCGGGTTTTGACTCGTAGGTGAGCGAGGGCGACAAGCCGGCCGACTGACTCCCTCGGCTTCGTTAGTTTCGCCTTTCTAAGCAGTGATAGTAGTGAACGTTTTTTTCTTGCCTGGTAGAAGCCAACATTTGACGCTCCCACTACTGAAACCAGTTAAGTGTTTTGACATAGCTAAAACTATCAGCGATGCCCATGTTTACAGTCATGTAAATTTTGGACAAAATTTCTCTTGAACGTTCTGTTTTAATGACTTGAATAATGTCATTTCCATATATAGTTATAAGTGACCCACTATGAACAGACTATGCTCTCTGTATCTCAGTGCATTGCCAAGCATTACACCCCCGTTACCCCGTTCTCAGTGTTGTCAAACATTACCTTTTAAAAAATTCTGGGAAAAACCACTATCTACACAAACAAAGGAGCATCAGCCCGATTTCATGGATGCCAAGGAAGGACGTTTGATACTGAAATGTCTTTACTACTGTGCTTCCAGGAATTTCAGATCTGACACATGAATGTAATACAACAGTAAGTGTTCTTAGAGCTTCACTGGCAGGACATGTTCAGGTAAACTGTTAAGCATTGCTTTCAGTCTTAGCTCTGTGGTCAAAATACTCTCCACAGAAGCAGTTTTTGACTTGACCTCTTGACACATTCAGTGCTTTCTTGGGGCAATATTGCAGGAGTCTTCATATAAGCAGCACAAATTCTAACATAGTGATGTACTAAAATTTTCCATCATATTTTGTTAGAAAACAGTGTTTGTACATGATAACTGAATTTACAAAACCACATTTTTATTAAAGAAAAAATAAGATGGAATCTGTGAACAATATTCAACATTTTTTGTTGTTCAGATACTTTAAAGAATCTGAGTAAATAATAAGTGTTTTCTGTTTAGGTGAAGTAATTGTGGTGTGCCAAATTTGTATTTCAGTTTCTTTCCTAGAGGTGTATAGGCTCTTGGTTAACTGCCAGTGTAACAGCGGTAGTGTTTTCAGGAAGGTATTCTATGGCAATAGATAAACGCGATAAGAATACACCAAGTGAAATGCTCTGGTTTTGTTTTGTTGCAGAACAAGGCTCAGAAGGGGGCTTACATGGATGAGAATGAAGAACCCATCTTCCAAATTTAAGTTTATATTTGATCTTTATCCATTCTCAACATTCTCAGCTCTCTTAAATCGCAGTTGGGTTCCCTAATTAGAAATAGCAATGTCTTTTCCTCCATATAGGTTGACCGTTTATTTCTGTTTCTATTTTGTTGCCAGGCTCTCACACAGTTTTTAGTCTGCATAGGCAATTTGGCAGATACTGCCTTTAAACCTACTGTTGTTTAAATGTAAAAGAATGAAGTTGAGTAATCTGTTTCCAACATTTGAACAATATATGAACTGTAACTTGTAAAACTGTCACTGTAACTTAAAAGTTAATACACTTTATGTGGTACAAACCAGTTACAAATAAGTGATAAACAGCAATGCAAAATGAAGCAATGCTAGAGTCTCTAAGTGTTTATTCTTAAATGCTGTTTGGCGTAAATTACATAACATCATTTTTGTGCTGACTCCTGCTTTTGTTAATATTTAAATAGTACTGTTAGTTACGTATTTTGTCTATTCAGAGGCATTAAAGCTGTTTTCTGCTTCATCAGCTCAAAAGTTGTATTATTTCTATGGCCATTCAGAGACATGTTTGATCTCTTAATGGATTATTACACTTAGTCATTTCCATGTATTTCAGGTTATTTTGGACCTATTTACCTAAAGTTTAAAAAGTTGTCCAAAAAAGAAACATACATATGCCTGCTGTATTAATGTAATTAATGGTGTAAATTAATGAGCAATTTTCTCCAATTCATAGAGGAACTCTTATTTAGTACATTTTAATACTTCATGGAAATTGCCCATTTTCTTTGGCAGAATAAGTAGCCTGTAGTACATCCCAGATGAAAAAAATCTGTAACAGGCCAAGTGTAGTTGCTGAGGCTGGGCCAGGGAACAGCTCGAGCTCTGCACGTGATCCCTGACGCTGTGTTTTTGTTAAGCCGATCTCCGGTGCTGCTCACCGGGAGCTGTTTCCGATAAGCTGTGTGGGCAAGGGCACTTGCTTTTGCTGTGGCAGGGGTTTGAGTTGCATGAACCCAAGTCAAGTGGCATGGCTCTCCCCCGGGGTCAAGAATAGGCCCAGCATTTTCTGTGACCCTGCAGAGAGAGTCATTCAGAGTAGATCTTTCATACAAATGACCTCTCCCTCGCTAATTGCATAATTTTCTGAACTGCTATAGAAACTGCTGTGTAGTTACAATGTTGTCTGTACCAAGGTGCAGTGCCTGTACCATTCACTGGCTCTTCATGTTCACCTGTTGAATGTTGCCTGTAGCAACCAGACAGTGATCACAGAGTGCTTTGCCGGCATGGCCGGGGGACCAGTGACCCTAGCCAGGAGGCAACTGCAGTATCTGAGCATAGGGGCAGGGGAAGAATGTGTCCAGTTTTTGTACTGAGGGAGTGGTGGCCATCTGTCCAAAAGCTGAGGGTAAAGACAGATAATTAGGAAATGATGCAGTAAGAATAGTATAAAAATGTAGATCTCTTCAACCAAAATCATAACTGGATGTGAGCAGTGGTGGCATAGGACCAGTCCAGAAGATGTATGCTCTTAGTTAATATCAATATCTCAAGAAGTAGAAAATTAACCTCCACAGAGGCTCACTTCTTAATAATCTTGAACTTCATCACTTCCAACTCTCTATAGCTTGCTAAGGTTCTACAAAGATTTATAGAAACCCCCTAACTGCATGATTATCACAGTTTAAAACTTAAATTCTGGCAAAGAAACCAGGAAAAGTGCAGCTTAGATTTCATGATCTTCAAGTGCTAGCAACTTTCTTATGCACAGATAATATGCATGATTTTAAAAACAATGTCCTTTGTTGGAGAACACTTAATGATTCTTAGAACAATCTTTCCATTCTGTCATTGAAATGAGGAAGTATTAACATTTTGAAATATTTTCTTGGAAGCAGAATTAACCTCTTGACTAGCAATTATGGATTTCCTGTCCTTTTTTTTTTTTTTTTTTTTTTTGTGAAAATAAGGGTGTACACTGAGGAAAATAGCTTCAGAATTCTTACATAAATCTGGATACAGGCTATTGTATGCAAAGATACTGCTGTATAATGAAGATACCATGAAGTTTAGGCAGCAACTGAATTTTAAAAAAAATATGCTTAATTTTTGTGTTGTATACATAATCGAGTTCTGACTACTCATAACACCAAATAAGAGTATGTAATGGTAAAAATATAATTGCATAGGTTCTGTTGGGCTCTTAGGCTGCAATTTCCATAGTAAAGACTTGGCTTCTTCCATGATCTTAATCAGAATGTTTGGTTCATTAGCTCTTAATGAAAGAGAAAAGGCTGGTATTTTTCCAAGTATTATCCACTTAGAGCATTAGAAAGAGTACATGGCATAGCTTTTTAGAACTTTATTCCTCTTTTTCATTGGCCAAGAGTGAAATAGGTAACTAGACTGATCATGAAATTGTTAAGGTTCCAAATTAATACCCCTCTAGCATGAATATGGGACAATTCACACTTTTCCCAGCTCTTTGAAAAATCTACAGTTTATTCTTATTTTGCAATGTGGTCATGCCATATTCCAAGACAGCAAGAAAATAGACCTAAATATATCGCAGGGCAGCTGATAGATGATCAGTCTGAGCTTTGAATTTAGAAGTAACACTTCCTCTGGCTTTTGAAATAAAGAAGAAAAAACTCTTGCCAGTGTTTCTAAATGACATATAGGAAAAATGCTGCAAGGCAGATTCCTCACATGCAAAAGAACCTACAGAAGATCTGAGGATATCCAAGACAATGGGTGAGACCAGTGGATATGAACTGCCCTTTCAACCAGTCCTGTAGACAAGTTAGAACCAAATTGCTACTACATTTTTTGGTGAATGTTTTACTCCCTAGGAATGATCACAATCCTACAGTGAAGTTCCTGGCCACAGGATTTCAATGGATGCAGCAATGTGGGAAGCCAGACTCACAGAGTGCTGGAATCAGTGCTGAGTCAGACTTCACGTTGATAGCCCAGACCTTTGCAACTATTCTGGGACATCTGCCAGTTTTTAGAGGCCAAAACCCATGTCCACTACATATGGAGAGGGAAGAATGGCATAGAAATAAATGGTGACCTCAGAAACTTTCTGGATTCCTAAGCAGACTTTTCCTGAAGAGGGTATTCTCTGAATTTGAGTTAATTTTTGGTTGGTGCAAAGCTTAGCATTTTCGTGGTGTCAGCTTGCTGTCTCTTTTCATGTATTTATTTAGAGCAGAAAGGACTGATCTCTTTTGATAGTTTATTTATGCAAGATACTTTTCGTCTCACATTAAAATTTATATCTTTTTGTTATCCAAAAATAGTGGCAAAGATTATTCTTCATTTCCTGACTGGATGCTCTCTGATACTGCTCAGGTAATCTTATAGATGAACAAAATAATAGTCTACCAAACTGCTTAGACATTTTGGGCAACTTAAAATCAGAATCACAGAATAGCCAGGATCTTCATAATAATGTAAAAATACTCTTTTTCACTGCACAGGATTGTAGTAATACCTGGAAAGAAATTTGATTTCTTTCTGAAAAATTATACATACAACTCAGCTCCTAATTTTGACATCCATGCTCTCCTTATAGAAAAAAATATATCTCAATATCAGCAAGATTCTACCGCAAAACTGACTTGCACAAGCTAACCTGTCGTGTGCTGTGCCTTCAGCTGGAAAAGAAAATTCAGTTGGTGTGGCATAGCTAGAGAAAGCTTTTTGAACAAAGCTGAAAATGTGGATGCATGTTCACAAGAAGATACTGTATCACACATATGGCAGCATCTGGAGTATGGGATGGAAGGAACAGTATCCTATGAAGAAATATTCCTGGATGCCTTGGTTGTCTGAAATGCAGCCCATTCACCCCACTGCTTACAGATGGCTACTGAAAACTCAGAAATGTACTGAAACATATATAATCCCACACCACACTTCAGATTTCTGCCAGTAGCAAGACTGCAGTCCACAGCAGCAGTAACTTATTGTTTTGGCATGTGTGTGGGCTTCAGAGGCCAGTTTTGTTACAACTCAGAGAACTTCTCTGCTTTCCATGACCTTACCCTCCCCAGGAACATACTACCCTTAGCACAGTCTTAACACTGTACAGTCTTCTGTACAGTGCTTCTGAGAGAGGCACCTTTCTGAGACATGCAAACAATAATCTAGCATGAACTTTCTTGAAGTTTATAAGCCCAGAGAGGGAGGAGTCCAGAATTTTTCTCAGATATGAGAAAAATGAAGGAAAGTTAAGGAATAGTAGAATAGAAGAAACAGGAAAGAGGGAAAGAACATCTGTAGTTTTAAAAAAATCTTTATTTCAATCTTAATTTCTTTTTAGATAAGCCAACAGCAGTACTTCATGTAGACATAGCTTAACGCTGAAAAGATAACATTAATTTTGTCAAATTACGGTTTATGACTTCAGAGTGCTAGTCTCATAAAGTAGTGACACGAGTATAAAGTACAGCCTGAGTTGCAGAGTTTGAAGTAAAATAGCATTTTCTCTTCTCCTTGGTCTTCTTCCATAACTGTTATGTAGCAGGTTTTTTTTCTTTTATTTTTTTCTTCTTTTCTTTTGGAAAAGATTAGCAGCATCTCTGCTCTTGCCAAATTAGATATTATGGGCATCTCAGTTTGCCCAGTTTCAGTGAAGGAAGTTGCGTACACAAGCATCTCAACGATATTCACAGAAGCATCCTATGATCAGGATATTAAAAATAGAAAACTGGAAACATATATGATGTTTCCTCTATAGGTATCATTGTACCAGTTTACCACTATGGCATTATAATGACAGTCATCAACTTCTTCAACTTTTTTCAACATGTTTTTCTTCTGCTATGTATCTATTGAATGGATGTTCTTACACAAATGCATAGTGATAGCTGGTAGAGTATATGGTATCATCTGTACTTGTGTCCTATCTGTTCCTCATACTGTGCAAATGAAACTTCCTCCCCCTCAGAGCAGTTGCATAAATTGTCCTCTCTGTGTATCAGAACTGGTATTGTTTACCCCTTTGAGGTATATATAAAACTATGCATCATTGTCATGAATAGGAATGTATGTTGGAGCTTCAAAGTCTATGCTAGCATAGACTCTCTTTTCGAGATTTTAGGTTCCTCTCAGCAGCATGGACATGTTTTGGGTTATTAAGGGAGTGTTCATAATTTATGCAACTCTTCAATTTATGCCTTTATCCTATAAATAGAATTGACTATGTTAGAAAGGAAATCTTCCCATGCAGTCTTTTGAAAATGGGACCCCCTAAGGTTTTCTACCTTCAGAACCAGATGCTTACTTTGCACAGCAAACTTAGAAAATAAGTGAAAGATATAATAGTCCAGTAGACTGAACAACAAAGGGAAAGTACAGTTTCCCTCAGTAGTTTGTAACCCCATATTCTTTTGAGAAAACTTTTGGGATTTTTAGTAACACACTTTACAACACAGTAAAGCTAAACTAATCTCGAAGTTGGTTGATTTAAATGCATCATTGATTTTGAAGATATTGGCAAGTATATGTGGTGTTTAACTCCTTCATATTCTATCTGCTCACAACAAAATTAAGTTCAAATTCCCCTCTCCTCCTAAAATCCACAAGTAACATCCAAAAATTCAGGTAGCACTTTAAAATGTAAAAGTAGGGTTGTGATTTTTCTGAAGTGTCTCAGTAACTTAGAATTCTTTTCAGTTTTCCTTTTTAATCTCTCTTGAAAATTAAAATTAAATTTTGAATCAAGCTGCTTCCAAAAATGTTGCTCTAGAGACAATCCTTTGACTGATAGTGATAGTTAGGAATTATACCAGCATAAAAAGGAGAAAATCAGAGTTCATTATTGTTTCCCAGCCACTGATTTTAAAAGGATTAAGGTGGAAGCTCTCCAAATAAAAATCTTGACGAATAACCACTCCATAGCCTTTCCCATCAAGAACCCAAGGGAGAAAGTTGCCCTCAATTTTATAAAATCATTTTCATCAATACAACCGAGTAGTGTTCTCCAGTCATAGAAACAAATTACTTTGCACACATTACACTTTGATGTAAGCAACTAAGTAAAGCTGTCGGATCTATGAGTTTATTTGTGTATAGAGCTTGTTTCATTCAAATCAGCTTCCCTTTATTTGAAAGTATTTCTATAATGGATATCAAATTTAATCTAATTTATGGATCATGTATTCCTGCTTGTATTTTCCTGTTTTATGGACATTGACCAACAAACTCATAGATGTTTAAATGATCCTTTCCCCGGAGGTTGTTCCTGTGACCCTTTTCTGGCTATGAAATGGTAGATTATGTCAAATAGACTCAACTAGCCACAGATGAGCTTATTTATTCAGTGTGGTTTTGTACTTACTTTAAATTCCCTTTCACTCACTCTGTAGAACTGGTGCAAATAAAAAAAGCAAAATTTTATATGTGTTGCTCATGTTCATCCATTTCTAGAATTACAGACTGGAATTATTAATGAAGAATTTTTCTATTATTTTGAAGTCACAGGTCTGATTTACTTTTGTTACATCATTAATAGCACTGCTTCCTTTGCCTTGTCACCACTTAGGTTCCAAAAAGCACTGATTCTTTAATCCATCACAGTTTAATCCATCCAGTTTGTATATCAGCTATGTGAGCATCTGTGTTATTTCTGGCCTCAGAATTTTAGGATGACAGAATGGAAAATTTACCTCTTTCAAACTAACTAATAAATGAAACAATTTTTAAAAAATTTTTCTTGTCATTATTCCTATCATTATACTTATGTACAGTTCCATGGTATTTTCTGTTCTCCTAATGTGTATGGTACTTGGACATCTGGTTTATAGGCTGTATTTTCTGCTTCCCAGAATGCATCTGCTTGTGATGATAAAACAAGATAATTGCTATTCTAAAGGGTTCTTAAGTTTTTATTTTGTTCTGTAAAGTGAAAAATATTGTTTGAGCCTTTGTTAAGTAGAGGTAGACTACTGAAATAATTAATAATAAAATCTCCAAAGATTTACTATTTTTTTTAATATCTTTCAGTTGTGCAAAGTATAAAATTTCTTCAAAATTAGAGACTGATCAACAATTTTGAGTAGATATTCATCTAAATACTACATTAAAACTCATTACAATACCTAAAAATAGAAGTGGATGTGGATTTTTATGATTACCATGCATAGAGCAACTGAAAAAAGTATAATATTATGCATTAATTTTCTAAGACATTCTCAACTGATTAATAGCACAAATATTAATTTATATTTGTGCTATAACACTTGTAGCACAAATTAATTTATCTCATAAAATCTATGTGGCAGTAGGACACATAATGGCTTTGGCACTACTTACGTTTTTGGGTGTTTTGAGCCATAGAGAATATCCCCACAAGCAAGTGTACAAATTTGGAGCTTGGTGGTAAGCATTTGAAGCACCCAATTTTTATTTTGTTCAATGCTTCATAATGTGGATATACCAACATTTAAATGACTAACCTGTGTCTCTTAAAATACAAAATAGTTCAAACTGTACAGAAGAACACCAGTGTAGTAACTATCAAATGGTTTAAAAATGAAGGTCCTACTCAGATACGTCTTTAGTTGTCTTGTGGGCTCAAATCAGCTTTGATTATCTTGGCCAAAATGCGGGTTGTGAACAATTTCCTGTTCACATGTACTGTGTAGAAGATTGCCAGCTAAAGTTGCATGAAATTAACATTTGCCTTATTCTTAAATCACCCCTAGTTGGTGACTTTAAACATCTTTTAATTCTAATCATGCTGCCAGAAAAGCTGTGAACCTGCAACATGCAATTCAACACCACAAATGGCAATGCACCTATTTAATTGTTCTCCAACACATCATTCTGCCTGGGGAGTTGGGCAAAAGGCCTCTGGATGCAAGATGTGGAACCTACAGGAAGAACCATCAGTTTCAACCTCATGAAGACATAGCTTTGATCTTTTGAAAGACAGAAAAATATTGATGAGTATGCTTTATTTTGCCTATTAGTCACCTTGTACATAATTTTCAATTGCTATTCACTTACTTACATTCTTCTATCATCTACCTTTCATATTCTTGTCAGTATTTGTCAATATATCTCTCTTGATTTTACTCTTAACTCCTTTTCCTAGGATTTAACTTCGGTCCTGTGCACTGCGGTAAGAAAAAAAAGGAATTCCAATAAATGAAAGGAAGCTGGGTAACCTGGGGAATGTCTTATGAGTAATGCTGATGAGAAACAAGTGTATTTTACTGTGACCAAGATAGTGCTAGGAGATCACACTTGGAAAAAATACTCAGTAACAGATAATATTTAAGGAGTAGTGTAGACTTCTAGAACAGGAAGTTTAGTTTTCTCATCAAGAAAATGCCTAATGCCTGTCATGGTGAGATTTTGCATAATGAAAATAAATTAAAACAAAGGTGAAACACTTTCATTTATTGCTTAAAAATTCACTCAAATAAAAAAAAAAAAAAAAAAAAAAAAGGAAAATTTGACCTAAATTTCCTGCATTTGGACTGAGTGATATAATTGGACAGACCTATTCCTAGAGCCTTTAATTCCAAGAAATCTCCATTCTATAAAAATACACAGCTTTAATCTATTTTCTTTACTTTTATTATTTCATTTTGGGTTGTATAAATTTTTTTTAAATATCCATGTATTGAAAATAGTGTCTTGAATTGAATGCAAGAAAACAAGTTGAAATAAGTTCAACTCATTCAAAATTTTAAAATTCAGAGCAAGGCATTTATAACAAGTTGATCTTAGAACACAAAGGCATGCATATACTAAATGAACCTAGTAAAAAAAATGAAAGACCAGTGGATGTCCTTTATGAGACACAGCAACTCTGGTTCCAATTTTAGACCAGGAACAATTATTGATCAGTGATTCATAACAAATCCCCCTGTTCTCTGAGAGGATTGCAGATCTTGAAATCATCACAATTTCAGACTATCTGTTTCAAAATTTGGTAGCTCATACAAAGCTCTAAACTTCAAAGATTTCATATGACCTGAATCTTAATTTGAGATAATGAGCAATGCTCTACAAGACAGCTCAGTTTCTGTTTCTGCAGTTGAGCTCCTGCAGTGACTTCCACTTTCAAACAGCATAAGAAAGTCAGAGACCAGTTCTGTGTGAAACTAATGCCGTATCTGCCTTAAACTTCCATGATGGTTGTAGAAGGTGTTGAAAACCAGTTCCTTATGCTAAAACTATACAAACTTTGAAACTAGTAATGCAATACAGATCTTTGTCCTTAACCAGTTCATGACATCAGTGTATCCCAGTAGCAAAAAAGTTTAACTGTTACCAGGCATTCACAATATCACTAAAAAACCCCCACAACTGCTTTACATTATCACTTACTTGTATTTAAATAGCACATGCTAGAATTGTTCTTCCAAAACCTTCCTTTAATTCTGACATGAAGCTAAATGGCTGAGAGCAATATATTTCACTTCATGCAGATGATATATTGCTTTCTTGTTAGGCTTCCTTATTTGAGATGACTTCTCTGTCTTATAACCATGACTAAATCTCCAGCTACAAAATGAATTTGATTAAATCCAACCACTTGACCTTGTCAGCTAATGTCCCCAGACACCTCTTTACTGACTACATTATTCTAGGGGCTTCTAAGCAGTAGAGCTGGAATACTTACACCCTATTCCATGTTCTCTGCTCTCAATAACTACAAACTCTCCAAAATAATTATTAAAATTAAAAATTATCTAGAAGGCTGGACCTTCATCTGTTTCAGGCTGAGTTATTTTCTTAAAATTAATTATTTTCTTAAAACATTTAATTTTATCCAGATGTTACCTTATTGTAGCTATCTCTGACAACTATTTAAGACCTGTAGCAATCCCTCTTGAGGTAAAATTAAAATTAAAAGCAGTTTTAGAAGAAAATTGCATTTCTTCAAGGTGTTAAGATTATTTTAGATGCATACATTGACTTAAATATCAAATCTTAATGGTTCAAAATTAATTAAAATCTACGGGGATATAATTTCTTTATTTAGAATAATGTCTAACTACATTTTCTTACCCTGAGAGATGTGAAGTGATGTAACATCAATATAGAAATGTAACAATAAATTTATGCTCTTTGGCAAATTATAAAACCTCCAGCCAGTGCTTTATGCGGAGTCCCATTGGATTTTAGAGAGTTGTATACCCACCTCGACCTAATATGATCAGAAAGGTGAGCCAAGTGAAGGAGCATCAAAAAGAATGTTAAACTTAAATGATGAAACCAAAAATAAATGAGACTATATTGACCACAAGTAAAATTGACCAGAGACTAGAGTAAGGTTTCCAGCTGTGAGAGCCATCAGCAGAAGTGAATATAGAAAACAGGTTTAGGGCAAACAGGCATTTCCAGAGAAGGATTATAGTAAAGAGTACCTATAATAGGAGGGGTTATAATAATTTTAAAATTTGCTTCAGTTATATGTAAAATGTATGTCTTTTATTTTTGAAACAAAATATTTTTGCAGCCTTTTTGACAGACCAATTACAGTATTTAATTCAAAAGAAAAAAATATTTAGGGGTAAGAGTTATATCTGATGCAAAATTTCTCCATTACTTGGTACATGATAGACATCATAAAAAGTCAATACCTTGAGGAACACGGACTTACAAACTTTACCTGTAGTGGTCATATTATATTGGGCTCATTCCTCTGCTACACTGAAATAAAGAGGGGAGATAAAGATTCTTTTATGCCTCCACCAGCTCAACACCATCCTGGCGATAAGCACCCAAGACAGCCTTCAGCACAAAGCTGGAGAAATCGCAGGGGTGCTCTAACGACTGACAACTGGAACAAAACACTCACTACCCTCTGTCAGCCAGAGCCAGGAGAGCATTCCACACTGCACCTCTCCCCGATACTCATTGCCTCCAGGCATCACAAACTGTCTGAATGCATGTAAATATATGTCATTCCTGAAGCTGACAGCAAATGAGGCTTTCTATGAAGATTGCTCAGATTCCATGAAAGGGAAACTTATGGTCATTTTACTTCTCTCCAGAAATGTAAAACACTATTATAGGACCTTAAAATTGCTCATTTTGTTTCCTGCAGCACACTGTTTTCTGAGTGTTTTGTAAAACACACACACACATAAACACACATCCCAGGTGTACATTATATATGTATTTACACACATATATATTGCCTATATAGACACACATGTGGATACATCCATATAGAATTTTTTTTAATACGTCCAGAAACTCATTAAATGATGGTAACTCAACTTTAAAAAAGCAGCAGTCATTGTAGTCTCATCACATTATTTTCCTGTTAAACCCTCTCTCTTTGATTTTATAATGTCAAGTTTGATCTTGCACAGCTTAGGTGCAGTGTGTTGCTTCTTTCTGTGAACTATCCTCCTATCTATTTCCTAGGCTGTTGTTCCACACTTGTAATCATGTTATTTGAGTGCCTTATGTATTCTAAAAATAGCCATAATAGAAGTTGCATGTAAGTGCAAGGTGAGAAGTGATGAACAGGACAGCGACACAGCAAAACCAATCGTACTGGATGTAAATGGGAAACCAGACCACACTGCAGAGCAATAAATGATTATTATTACTACCATTTATAAAGAACCAAGGTGTTGGAGGCAGTTCAAAGTGCACACAAAGAGACATATTCTCTTCCCTTAAAGAGTTTAATATCTGGAAATGTTGCCCGTCTCTTTCTTATGGTCTCACAGGATAAAACAAAATAGAGAATGATGAGTTAAATGCTACATTATATTGGATCATGTTTAAGCCTATACTGCACCAACAAACTTTTTCCTTTCCCCCCCTACTTTATAATAGATTTTTGCCACTAAGGAAGGAACCATAACAGCAGTTTGAGATTTGCTGAAAGTCCACTTGCAAGGTATCAGTGATTAAACTCACTTGCCTATCCACAACTTGCAAAGGAACTTGAATGAATGTAAATCTTATGCTCATCACAACTCGAAATTTTCACATCCTGGAACCATCATTTCAAAGTGACACCTCCAGCAAAACTTTCCTTTGTCTCCCAGCCAACTGCCTGCACTTTTCTGCAAGTGTGTCCTGCACCGCAGACCTCTGAACAATGGAAGTCGCAAGTTTCCGCAAAAAATCTAATCCATCATTTCCACTGCAATAGAAAGTACCCTTCATAAAAGAGAACAGTAAACAGTTCCTGAAGAGGAGTATTCCCTTCCACAGAATTCCTTCTCCAAACACATGCATCCCTAATCAACTTCCCTCCTGTAATGCTAACGCTAACATTAAACAACACCACAGCTGCTAACAAGGTAAATGTAAGCAGGCATGAGCTAAACCTTAGAACTTGATGGAAATTATATTCTAGAAAGATGCCATACATGTGAAGGTCAATACAAGTGAGAACAAAGACAAGAATCTGGTATATGACAATGATTAGTAATCTGTACTATATGATTTAAATTCTCTGTATTACCAAATGACATGATGCTCATCAAAGGTACATAATCCTTTTCTGTGAGGGTACTTTACTTTCTTATGCTGCTAGGTAGATGCCAGGACAGACTCTAACAGCCAAGGAGATCAGGAATTAATCTGACTCTTCTGAAGTTAATGGAATCTCTGCCATTTACTTCAGTGGGATCAGGGTCTCACATTGAACATTAACAATATAAAATTATTTCTGAGGGATTGCTCAAGGGTTAAGGTTCTATTTCAGTGTGAAAAAGCAAAGCTTCTTAATGAGAATGGGTTGTTTTCTCTACAAGTACCATCTAAAATTACAATAATAGAATATTTTCATTTACTGGAGATTGATTTGTAGTCTGATTTTTTCTTTTGTATATTTCGCCTTTTCATACAGCCCCCAAGCTAAGAAAAAGGTGAAAAGGCAACCTATTGGCATACAGTGTTGAAAAGTAAAACAATTTCCAAAGCTCATTTCCACTCTGAAATTGCAAGTACCCTTTAAAATAAATATACCTGAACAAGACTAGAAAAGAAACAAAAACATTTGTCTTCCTTTGGTAATTTGTTTTGTGCGTCTAGTAAACTGTACTCAGTTTTACTTTTTTCAGGGAAAATTTTAATTTTCTAAGGTTACAAGACAGAGTGTGTTATTCTCTATGCTATAGGAAAAGTTCATGTGCATGCTGACCATTGGACAGTGAAAAACAGTGATTAGAGCATATTTCAGCACATTGATGGCACTGAGGAGACTGCATATGAGCATTCAAGGGGAAGCAAAAAAGGAAAACATTTCTCTTATGTCCAGGTCATTTGACTCCAAATATATGTGATATTTGATATATGTTATTTTCTCTGAAGATTTTTTTTTCACTTTCTCTCAGTTTCAGCAGGAACTTGGAATTTCTGTTCAAAATCAAAGCAGAAGTTTATTTTCATTCAAGAGAATTTGAAAAATTCTATGTGAAAGTGAACAAGGACACAAGTTCTGAGCCTTCTGGCTTTTTATGGCTTGTCTTGTATCTGTGTTCTCCTAAATGAAAATGAGAAGGTGAATCAGCCAACCTCTGCCTCCCCTTGGCTCTACAGCAGAGAAACTGGAAACTCAAAGTCACAGCCTGAGCCAGACCTCCCAGTCAGCTAAGATAGCACTGAGGGATCAGTGCCTTGAAAGCAAGATGATCCAGCTCTGATCCAGGGAAAATGGGAGGGCTAAGGTACTCATGCTCCCAGACATCAAGGTCAGGCCACTGCGCAAAGTCCACATGGACTGTTTGTGAGTTTGAGCTCCCATTTTTGGAAGATTTTCACAGAAAGAGTAAACTAAAACAGAGGAACCTGGAAGCTGGGGACCACCAGCAGATGGCAAAGTAAGATGCCATGTGGACTGCTCGGAAACTCTTCTTGAGCTTCATTGGAAACCTGTCTGCCAAATGGAGAAGTCATAAGAAATATTGTCGTTTTGAAATGTAGGCTTTTTTTTTTAAGGAAAACCTAGCACCTTTAGAGAATCTTAACCAGTTTTCAAAGGCAAGAGAGAAAATAAGCCAAGAGCTGGATTTTGTAGTACAGCTCCAGCTCTGAGTTGCACACGGGTGTGCAGTGACAGAATTCTGCGGTGTGCATGGCAAGGGAGTGGATGGAGCCTAACAGTGTTATAACAATATTCATAATCTTCATATAATAATTATTTTATAGGCAATGAATGTCAGCAAGATGTTGTCAACTCACCTTGTTTACAAAACAAGCAGTGATACCTGCAAAGTCTGTATGCTCCAAAGAGCCACTAGAGGGGAATTTACACTCAAGCAGGTGAGGAAGACTACAGGCTCCAGGCCACATCCTCCAAGTGTGATCCTGCAGTAATTAGTGGTAATTTTTGTATTCATTTCTATAGTATGTATCAATAGACTTGATGTGTCAAAAAGAGAGTATGTATTATTGCGTTTGGGTGTAGTAATAATAAGACATGCATCTACTTCCAAAATTTCCCATGTGGAAATTCACTTCTTGTTCAGTCTAGCAGCAATGCAGTACCAGATTTTATTAAAAGAATTCAATGTGACTGTCAACAGACAGAGCAGTAGTATTGGCTATCTTGTGCTGGAAAGTCGAAATAACACTGCACGGAAATATCAATATGGATTAATCTATAGGCCATGGATTTGACCGTTTATTAAATTGGGTTTAGTTGTATAATGCACATTAAAGTGAGATAAATTCTCAATTCACATTTCATTGATTTAGCTAAGTTCAATTGAGAATTCATGTTGTTGTTTTGTGTATTTATATTTGACTGTTTCTTCCTAGAAGCTTAATCAGTGTAAGCTTACATAGCCAATACAACCTGCTGTGAAAGTTTGGATCTTTAATACTGTACCATAAGCCATGCTACTGAGGTAGAAAATTTACTGCTGGCCAGAAAAATAAGAATACTCTTCTTTCAAGATTATGAAATATATTTTGAAAAGATCTCCAGCTGGTCTTCCAGCTAGTTGTTTTCAGCAAAGGTGTCTTATACATAGGAAAATATAACAGTGTGCACAGAAAATTGCACATATGAAAGATACAGCATACAAATCAAAAGCTATAATGCCTTTCTGTATTTCAGTACATGCATTAAACCCAGTGGCTATCATCAGCTGTATACTGCCCAAATACGTAACACCTACAGAGTGCATGCATTTCAAGGAAGCCTTTAACTTAACTTGATAGAAAGTCCTTGGAAAAAATTAATTTTAAATTATGCCTAACTGTATTTTACTGTTGAATACTTCTTTTTCAGTAAATGGGCTAAATTAGTGTTGCTATCTATCTTACACTAAGTATAATATACCAATAAGAAAAATGCGTAACAATGACATATTAAAAGTT
Organism: Aphelocoma coerulescens; assembly: GCF_041296385.1. Taxonomy (NCBI): domain Eukaryota; kingdom Metazoa; phylum Chordata; class Aves; order Passeriformes; family Corvidae; genus Aphelocoma; species Aphelocoma coerulescens. The sequence goes on along the minus strand of NC_091015.1, from coordinate 148,524,847 downwards.
CTAGGTATTCACATTTCTCTTTAAAATATGTAGTGTGATTTTGTTATTCCATATGTATCAATAGTCATTTTAATATTGAATAGCAAAATGTAGTATGCTGACAGAACTTGCTCCCCATTAGTCAGTGTTGACATGGTATTTTAGAAACAAAATGATGGAGAAACAGACAAAGAATTTTCCCTATCCAGACTAACAAAAGCATATCTTGAGAGAAGCAAAAGATATGACTACTCAGCTAACTGGGTTCACACTACTGGGGCTGTTAACCGTTGAAAAAGAGTGGTACTCACAGTTGCAATAAACAGAGATTTCATTTTAGGAAGGCCTCATAGTTTAACAGTGTATTTAAATCATTCTAGGGAAAAGAGCTTCGCATTGCTATCCATAGGATAGCAGAGACATTGTACAAAGAAGTAGCAGCAGCATAACAGCCAGATTGAAGGAAGATTCAACATGCAGCTCAATGGCATTTCTGCCTACTTCTACTGTGCCATGTCTGGAATTTTATATTTAATCAATTTCTGTGAATCAATGTGCTGAACAGGGAAAATTAAAGTAGATGGAACTCTGATTACCACATCCAGAAGCTAAAAGTGCCTCTGCATCAGCCTATAGACTTTCTCCTGAGTACCTGTTTCCAACTTTTTCAGATATGAAAATCCCTGAATGAATTGTTTCCAAGACACTCTGGCAGGAAGGTAAGACAAGAGGGTATCCTATTCTGGGAGAAAAGGAAGGGTAGCGATATATCTAGAAACTCTAGAATGAAATAATGAACTCAAGGAGCTGCAAAGAGCTGGCAAATTACAGGAGATGTGAATGTTTGTAGCCAGTGCACTTAGAGGGGAGAAGAAAGGCTCCCCAGTGTGCACAGTAGGCTTGACCTACAGAAGTAAAGCACTATGTAACCTTCTTGTTGATGAAACAACAACAGCAATAAAGGATTATTTTCTCTAGCACTCAAGAGCTTGCCACATACTACAGCCTTTGATTGATAGTAAAATTAAATTAATATGAAATAATCTTAAAATTACAAAGCTTTCTAGAAAGGCCTTTGATTCTATACATGACTCAATGAAACAAAATTTTAAAGTAAATGTGTAAAACTGAAATTAAATAGACTAAGCTGGAAAATTCACCTAACCATAGCCACTGCCACTTTGCTATAGATGTTTTCTAATATTATTCATTCTTCACATAGTGCAATTATAGACTTTCAAGAAATGTTTGAAACAATCGAAATATGCAGATCAAATTGACTTCTTTCAATCCTACTCTTTGCTCCATTTCTGAGATAAAGTTTTCTGTAGACTGGCAAAAAATGGTTGTCCTCTGTTTCTGGGAGTTTGTTAATGTTGATAAGGATGATGGTTATCAAGGCATATTTTCCTTTCCTGACTTTCATTTACTAATCTCTTCGTTATAAGCTCAAGTATACATGAATCTTGGGAATAGCAGAAGTGGAAAATGCTGTGAGCCACCAATGGTGCAACATGAGTTTTTCTATTTACAATCTGTATGTCCTCATTGGCCTACTGCTTCTCTCTCAAGTGGAAGGTGGAAAATACAGTTTTTCTCAGAAAAGAATTCTTTTGCCCTCTTTTTTTTTTTTTCCCCTGCTACTTTGCTTCTTCCATTACACTTCTTTTCCTTTTCTCCCAGTTTTTTTTCCAGTGCCCTTTTAAAGAGCTAGGAAAAAACCTTTCTAATTCCTTGCAATTTGTGCCTTCTTCTGTGCACTAGAGAGATTTTCTGAGTAGGGTCGTAAGTACAGCTCAAGTTAGCAGGTCTTAAGTTAGTATACCAGAGGTAACTGAATTTTCTTACAGTGACATATTGTTAAAATCATCCAACACACACAAATCTGTCCTAACTGGTATCAGTACCTGAGAGTACAAAAGTGGTAGAGTATGCACAACGGAGCAACACTTGACTGTGTTACTGCTTGCTTATGTGCTCATGCCTTTTCTTCTTTTCTCTTTGTGATTAAACTCGTTCTCCTCTGAAGGTAATGTTCAAATATGAGCAAATTCCAGGCACTGTTTCTCCTCAAGCCTCTTTGGCACTACACTGAAGATTCAAGATTTTCCAAGCCAGTCTAGAGGGACTTGATTCCCTCAGTTTCACTACCTGGTAAACAGCTGGTTGAGACTCCATTTTTAAATCAATGTTAAAGAAGCTCTGACTTACTAAGTATAACATGCATGATTTTTCTAACATTCAGTATTTTTGTGTCTTCAAATTCCATGTTCATGAGTCAAATATATCAGAACACTAGTCATGGCATTAATCTGTTTTTATGTTTGCAACTGATATTTATAATTTAGTGCATGAAAGCTATGAGCTGTTAAAAAATGTATTTTTACCTCCTGTTCCTGCCCCTGGCCTTTTAGGATAAGAATTTAATTTAATTTGAATTTCATATAGGACACAATATCATATATGAGTGTCAAACCAATTCACATTTGGATTTTTTAATTGCAATAATTGTCAAGAATACATTTGCTTTGTTTTTTCTAAAACGTCATATATGACCCTTATTCAACCATAATAAAAGAAGAAGATGACCTCAGAGTAGATTTTTCCCCAACCTTGCACATAATGTATTTCTGAAATAAAGAATTTGAAAAAAAAATAAAATAAAGCCATTCGTAACATTCACAAAGATGCAGTAAAGTAGAATCTAAAAGATTACCTTTGATTCTTGCACTTACAGATGAGATGCAAAAGCATGTTCTTTAGAGTATGTTCCCAAGCCTTAGTGATATGTCCAAGTAGTGTGATTTTCAAACTCCAAGGAAAATGACATTTCTTTCACTTGATGTTCCAGAAAATTTTGGGAAACTAAGCTACTTATACTCTACATAATGTAAAAAAGTAATTTAACCTTATCTTCCATCAACACTACATAGCCATTTCTTGTTTTGAAAAGAGAATTAGGCCAACACAACAACAGTGCACAAGAGTCTACTGTACAGTCTGTGATCTGCTAAACTGCCTGCCTATGGTAGAAAAATAAGCAAGATGAACCACATGGTAGAGTGGTTTGAAAAACTGATTGTCAATAAAGCAACTATAAATGGCTTTAAGATTCACTCATTTGTGTCTTAAACCAGTATACATAGTGTCTAAATATCCAGTAGGAGTATCTGGTTTCATAATACAATTTGGGAGGGTTTTTTCTGCTGGAAAAAAACAGAACTGGAGATAAAGATCTCAGTCAAGATTCCAAAACCATAAATGTACATACATACTACAGGTGCTCATGTAGTTTCCACAGACTTGAATAAGAAAAAACAAATTCCTTGCTTAATGTTTCAGCCTTTTTTGAACAAAATCAGGGCACAGTAATTTGGAAAGTATCTCGAGGGCAAACACCATTCTTGCCCAACAGGATAGAAGAAAAAAGATCCATTGCATTGCAAGCTGGTTCTATTCTGAAGAAACATTTAAATTTGAGGTCTGGAATAGAATTAACTATTATTTGTTTCTCAAAAACATCTGAAGCACAATATTTGGAGCATGCATGCTAAGTAGCAAGCATTATCTTTCCTCTAATCTCTAGATCCGCTAGATCCCTAGATCCACTAGGATAGGGTAACTGACTATTGCTTCCACTCTTGAACATAGAAACTGCAGCTTGGAGGCCATCAGTACAAAAAAAAATGCATACAAAAGTTTTTTCCTGACATCTCTTTCATTCTCTTTGCACAGATACCACTCTGAAATCTTTTATTTCTGTCTGGATTGGAAATTTCAGAATGTTTATTTCTGAAAAAAATCTGTTGATAATATCATGTCTTGAAACTGTGACAGATAAAAGGATTGAATTTGATAAGAAGGGATAACTAGGTCTACTTGTTTGCTCAGTCTTTGGTCCCTCTATTGACTTATTTAACAAAATTATCAAGAAGCAAACAGTTTGCATTTTGTGCACAATCTCTTGGTAACTACACTAATTACAAATTCAAGTTTAAAACAATCATCTGCTCTGACCTACATTAAATCTGAACAATTTAATTATTTCTTTCAGCTGTTCTAGACTGAATAATAACTGTACACAAATTCCACCTAGCTTATTTCCTTAATTTTTGTCAGTTATTTCATATTTGGGTCCTATATCCAAGTTTGTACCATAGTGAGTGTGGCCACCTGGACTATGTCAGTGATTGTCTTCCTGTACTGGGCACTGGTGTGAGAAATGAGCCAACTCTTAGTTAAAAATTAAGATAATTTATTAAAAACGAAAAATTGAAAAATTGCAAAACTTAGCAAAATATAAAAATTTGGGATCCTATGGTAGATGGTATGCCCCAGGAGCGCAGGGATTTTAGATCTTCTAGCTGAAACAGCACTAGAACTCAGGTAGAGAAAAAGGGCTTGCAGTGCTAGACTGGCCTTTGGCTGGTCCAAAAGCCAAAAAATTACTAAAAGTTCCTCGATAGGAGTATGCCTTCCCAACACAGCTCCATCTCAAGGCTGGAGAGAAGGGGCGTGCCTTTCTCTTACTCCTTGTTTTATAGTGCCTTTGCTCCGCCCACAGCCCGCCCCTTCAGTCTAAGGTGATTGGTGTTTTCCCTTTGACAGATTATCTCTGTCCACCAATGGCTCATCCTTGTCAGAGGGGTGGTATTAGTTGAGATAAGGGTCATTAAAATTCAGGTTGCTATGGTACTTGCCTACAGGGCAATGGCTATGGGGGCTGGGCTGTTTGTTGGAACTGGGGTTTTGAAATCTGCCTTGGAACCAAAGTACAAGTAAAAACACCTTAAAAAAGGTACTAAAATACATCCAACATCTTAAAACACTTGTAAAAGTATACAGTAAACACAGGAAAGATAACTCTTATTGTGTACAAGTGATTAGTGGAACTTAATTTTTTTGGTACCTGGGCTGATGGGTTAATTTTAACATTCAATTTAAAAATATTTAACTCAAAATTAATTAACTAAAGCACTTAATATGCAAAGACCAAGCACAAATAGGGATTTCATGTATGACACTGGTGAGGCCACACATTGAGTGCTGTGTCCAGTTCTGGGCCCCTCAATTCAGGAAGGACATTGAGGTGCTGGAGCATGTCCAGAGGAGGACAAAGGAGCTGGTGAATGTTCTGGAGCGCAAGTCCCATGAGGAGTAGCTGAGGAAGCCAGGGGTGTTTAGCCTGGAGAAAAAGAGTCTCAGCAGTGACCTTAGTGCTCTCTACAACTTCCTGAGAAGAGGCTGTAGCCAAGTGGTGGTCGGACTGTTCTCCTAGGGAACTAGCGACAGGGCAAGAGGAAATAGCCTCAAGGTGCGCAGGGGTAGGGAGATTCAGGCTGGACATCTGGGGGAATTTCTTCACAGAAAAGGTTGTCAAACTTTGGAGTGGACTGCCCAGGAAGGTGGTGGGATCACCATCCCCGGAGGTGTTCAAGAAACTGAACATGGCCATGGTCTAGTTGACGATGTGGTATTCAAAGGTTGAAGTCAATGATCTTGGAGGTCTTTTCCAACCTAAATGACTCTGTGATTCTATGAACAGAAAAATTCATCCTGTCATATTAGTGAACATGCAGACAATTTTGTGAACTCTGAATGATGAAAAAATTTGGTGCATGTAAAATATATTTACCTTTTTAGAAGAAATGAACTAGTAAACAAAGACTCTTAAGCTTTGCTTGGTAGCTAAATGCAGTGTTGTCCCATTTCTAATGTTTGTGTTTTTTAAGGAAAAAATAGAGCATAGTTATTTAGAAAGCCTCATTAGAAGTTATTTATTTACCAACCCACAGACGTATAAGACCTTACTTGTAATAGTCAGCTGTACAGACTATTAGCTAAAAACATTTGCTTAGATGTAACATAAGTCTTTTAAAAAGTCTGCATTCTTAAATGTGTTATTTACATAAATGGAGCCCAACTTATAAAACAATGACCTCTAGTCCATGATTCTTGTGCATTTTCTACAGGTAGCAAGTCAGATGCCTAATGTCTGAACACCATATGCATTCTTCAGAAAAGTATTCTTTTTTTGGAGAAAGTAGGGTTAAAAATACCCCCTCATTGTTGGGAAGCTATTTTAAATGCATTGAGGAGATTCTAATACAAGTGTCCTATCAGAAGTCTTTGAAGAATCAAAAGGTAAACTGATCAATAAATGGGACAGCAAATTGATCAATAAAATCTAATTTTTTATATCAGCTATAGAATTTAAATACTATGGTTATGTATGGTTATACACTATGTAATTGTAGAACAAGATTAATTTGGGCCTTTCTGTCGCAATCTTAAATATGAATCCTGCACATATAATCTATCTCTATATAAGCACTATATATGTTTTGGGTATGTATGCATATACCACATCAGTTCTCAATGTACTCTATTTAATGATTTTCACCACCATAAGCAGCCATAAAAGCAAAGATACCAGGAGGTTGTGTTTAACGTTTGGAGCTGTACTGCCTGTATCTCTGTGTCAGCCTCTGAGCGCTGGATCTGACTTTTACATGGCTTACTCACTCTTCAGGAGTGCTCAGATGAATCTCAGTGGCATTTGAAGTACTCCAAGGACTGAAAATTATTTGAAGCCCATTGCAGCACTGTTTCTCTCTTGCCCCTTATGCACTCAGTGTCATTAGCCAGCAGTTCTGGATAGGGCTCATAATGAGTTGCCTCTCTCACCTAACTGCAAAGCCAGGTGTCAGCTGCAAATCTTTACTGACAGAAAGTTCTAACTTGCTTTCAGCGGAACCATTCTATGAAGGTTCATCTGTTAAAGTAAACATTTCTATCTTTCAGAAATGTATTTACAGCATTTTGTAATTTCTAATGCAAATTAAATACCTGAATCCTATACTGGAAGATTGTCAGTAGAATTCTTGTTATATGAAAATGTAGGCATTTTGCAGTACATTAGTAATTCAAAAAGTATATATTTTCAGCAGCTGGATATTTTCTAAATATTTCAAATAAAATCCAATGTCAAGTTCCAGATTAACAAGCTAGAGCATGAGCAGAATTTTTACTCCTTCAATTTACTATTTAGTATGTACTTTTTCACTATTATTTTTCTATTTGAGAGACATTAAACATTAAATGGAACATTCATGTTTCTAAAAGACCTTGTTCTAATAATAGCATAACAGAAATCTAAAGCAGAATCCTTCTCAGGTATTGTCAGCATTTGGATATTCAAGGCAAGTGACATCTGCTCCATACTGTATGAAGCATCTGTGATTGTGTCCTCATTTTTCCTTGTTTTATGGAAGGAACTATTTACTGCAAGGGTAGTGAGGTCCTGGCACAGGTTGCCCAGAGAAGCTGTGGATGCTCCATCTCATGAAGTGTTCAAAGCCAGGTTGGATGGGGCTTTGAGCAACCTGGTCTAGTGGAAGGTGTCCCTGCCCATAGCAGAGGGATTGGAACTAAATGATCCCTAAGGTTCCTTCCAACTCAAACCATTCTGTGATTCTAAGTACAGAATACAAGTAGTGAGGAAGAATGAAGAAGGCAATGGATAAATTAAACTGAGGGCTAAAAAGCAAACTGTAAGAGTTGATTCCCTGGAATACCACTGAAATGTCTCAATAGAGACAAAATATTTTTTTCCAGTGGTATTGAGTAGAGGGCCTAGGATTTTTGATGTGCCTAATCAAGAAGGGTAGAGAAGATAATGATGGGGAGAAATCATTGAAGATTGGAAAAAGATGAACAATTAAAATAATATTTTGAAAATAACTATTGATCAACTAGGAGGAAGAACCAACCAGAAAGAAAAGAGCAAGAGGAAGTAAGTATCTGAGAGTAGAAATATATTGAAAAGAGAATGGAGGAGGCCTGAAAAACCTCAGAAGAAAAGCCCTGACATACAGAAGAAGTCACCAGTAAAAAGTGAAAAATATGTTGTATAGGCAAGAGTAAAATTGCCTGTAAAAATATATTGGAATGAGATAATAAGAAATTAAATATAAAGAGCCATAGAAATTATCTGTATGTGTGAGAAAACTGCTGTTGCCAGAAGAAGCACTTAGGTCTAAGAGAGTAAGAGGAAATAATGAAGTACAGGCAGCAGAAAGAGGAAGTCACCTAGTCACTAAGACCAATAAGTGAATTCTACATAATGGTCTGTTTGCAGTCTGGACTGACCTCGCAAAAAGTGAGCACTCAATAGTGCAAGCTTGGGTAAATTGGAGGAGGACATTTCCTCTGAGAAGAAAAAAAAGGTAAAAGTCTGAACAATCATTCTGAGGAGGTTCCCTTTAATTAATAAATTAAGAAAAATCACAGCAACATGAAGTGAGAAAAGCTATGAGTTATATGGAAGGTATGGAAGTAGGTATCAGCCTGGAGTCATGTTCACAACTGAGAAACTGTTAGATTGCAAAGGAGAATCAAATCCTTTCAATGATCCCCAGAAAACTCTTGGAGGGAAGAATAGCCAGGCTGGTTCAAGAAAAGAATTATTGATATGGAAATGGAGCAGTGGCCACAAGCATACATCAAAATGAGGAAGAAAAAGAAATTAGACAGAATTTGCAATGCTTAGTTGTCCCTAGGGAGGATCTGATGAGATTCGCAATTTTCGTAGCAGACCAGGATAGCCCTGTTAAGGAGATGAATACCTGAATGGATTTCGTGTATACATGAATCCACTGACAGAAAGAGGCTACAGGATCCCTGAGACAGTATCTGGAGATGTCACAATAAAATATATTATTATTATTATTATTATTATTATTATTATTATAAAGGTATTTGCTGAGTACCAGTATGTCACAGTTCAAAAGTGCAAAGCCTTCCTATATACCTTTGTTTCTAATACAGAGCATTAAAGAGAATTATGGTTCTGTCTGAAAGGTTTCCTTGGCTTGTCACCCAACTCTAGCACAAGGCAGATGTCAGATGTCTGCCATCATCTCGTGCTGGTGAAGGGTCTGGAGAGTAAGTCATATGAGCATCTGAGGGAGCTGGGGGTGTTTAGCCTGAAGAAAAAGAGTCTCAGGGGTGACCTTACTGCTCTCTACAACTCGCTGGCAGGAGGTTGTAGCCAGGTGGGGGTCAGGCTCTTCTCCCAGGCAACCGCAAGAGAAAATGGCCTCAAGCTGTGCCACAGCAGTTTTAGGTTGGACATTGGGAAGAATTCCTTCACAGAAAGGGTTGTCAAGCATTGGAACAGGCTGCTCGGGAACGTGATGGAGTCACCATCCCTGGAGGTATGTGGCCCTTAGGGACATGATTTAGCAGTGGTTGGTTGGACTCGAAGATCTGAGAGCCTGAAAATCAGCCAGCTGCTGGATGAGTGGGACACCATGCAAAGAGCAGGAAGAAGCCTGCCTTCGGCACAGTCAAGTGCATATACACTTCTAGAGAATAATGTTCAGCTCACTGGAGGCCTGGGAAAAGCACGTTGCCCAGGGGTTGGGAGAATTCACACTGCCTTTCAGTAAGTGAGCTGATGGCTGTAAATAAGCAGTTAATTTCTATTAGGGTAAATAAATGCTCTGGGCAGTTCCTAAAGCTTTGGGAGTCTCATTACTGTCTCCTCTCAGGTAAATTCCTGCAAACAATGTTTTATACACAATACTTATGAAAGTGTGTATATCAGCAAGTGAAAATTCTCAATATAAAACATGAATAATTGTCACCAAAAGTATATGCATGCAAAAATAAAAGCGTTGTTCTGGGACAGTCTACTGTGATTTCTTAGCATTCTGACATGTACCTTTGAAAGCCATGAATGCCAATGGAGTCTTGAAGTACTGAAAAATTAAAACAGATGTTATGGGGAAAGTTGAAAGTCAATAGACAACCTCAATATATGATAGATATGGAACAAACAACTTCTGGTAATTAGCATATGCTTAAATATAATTAGAACTGGATGATAGCTTACTGGAAGAAAACTATTGTGTCAGAAGTAAATAAATAATAAGATTGTGCAGAGAGAAAAATGTTAAAAATTCGTGATACAGGTATGGGTCTATGTGAGGCACTTTGGAAATAAGGAATGTGTGTTTAAGATTTTCCCATGGCAAACTCAATCAGTGAATTTGAATGCTGATGTCATCCTAATACCCCTGGCTGGCTCCTATGGCAGAATTTTTCAAGAAGGAAATATATTCATAGGTGTAGCTTTGGTTTAGCTACCATACTTTTTAAGCTTATTAAATTATTAAACAAAATTAGCACCTGGATGTGTAAGAGTAACATCTTTGCTATTATAGTGAGAGAAAGCAAACTCACCTGTTCCCTCACCCAGAATACTAAATACACCTTAAATATTCTTGTCTCCATCAAAATAACTTATGTTCACAATACTGACAAGTAGATATTTATGTTTTAAGGATTATGTATTTAGAATTGTGTTAATTTAAAAAACAAAAAAAACAAACCCATCAAAAAAAAATCACTAAACCCCCTCAACTCTTATTAGTTGAACATTAGTCTTCTGAGAGAAATAAGCATGTAAATAATAATTTTGTTGGAAACATTTGTAGGGGAATTTAAAAATGCATGTGTAAATATAGGTGTATCTATACCTGTATAGTCACTTATTTGATGAATGAACTTGATCCATGCTGTATCTATTGGTATTTTTCATTATATTTAATTTTAATTCATTTATTCATTGTTTTAACCTTTGTAAGAACATCAGTTATTTAAATGAGTAGAAGGTAAACCCCATCAACAAAACTGCAGGGTTTAATGTTGAAGATAACTGACATGCATGAAGTCATTGTATTAAAATATTGTTTTTCCTATTGTTTAGCACAGATGGTGCTGGTAATTAATATTGTGCTATTTTTTCATCAGGGGATTCCCTGATTACAAAATCAAGCAGTATGTAATAAACTGCTACATTACACAGTATGAATAAATGATTTATGATTTATATATTTATTAATGAAAATTTCATTATCCAAGATGCAAATTATGCAATATTTTAAAGCTTCTCAAGATACATAGTGCGAAAAATTATGTATTTTTATAGAATCCATAATTTATGAAATACAATAGAGTATTTATAAAAAAACATTTACTTCTGTCCTTTCGAAAGGCTTTGTCTAAGTGCTGATGAGCACAAACAGGCTCATGAGAAAACGCACATCAGCAATCTAAATATCTTTGAGGATGTTCTGATACTTCCTGCAGAGGGGATTGTAAGTACAGTTAGGAATAAATTCTTCTGTCTTTACTTATGAAGGTAAACATTATGCCCTCTGCATCATTTTTGGTTCAGGGTTTGCTTAAATGGGACCTTACTTTATAACACTCATTGAAATAAAAGCATATATTTTGCTATATATAATAAACTAATTATAAACTAATTTCTAAATAACACCTTAGAAACATGCTTATATGCAACCACCTAAAGTGGTACCATCTTTCCTTGGTGGCTCTTAAATTTTAGGGCACTTTGCACTTTCACAAAAAAGTTTACACACAGTATGAGCATCTGCCAAGAAAACCCAGTTGTCCTGGTGTAGGGTCCTATTTGACAAATCCCCAAGATGCAGGATGCAGATCTGTAGATACTAAAAGGCTAGGAGCAGAGGAATTTTCCAGCTGCTACAGCTTCTTGTGAAGTTTTTCTTTCTCATGCAAGCTAGCTGAAAACAGTTTTAAGATTTTTGTAAATGAATTCTCTATCTCTGCACCTGGGGTTTATTTTCCAGTCTTGTTTTGGTATATTGGAAAAATATTTTGAATGGGTGTTAGAGAACCTCAGCCAATCCTTCTAAGGGGTGGTTGGTCAAAGGACCAATGACCTCCTACCACTCTTGTGGATCACATTATATAAACCGGTTTATAATTAATTAAAATGAGTTATTCTCCTTGGATCTGTGTCGTGATTCTTGCCGTTTCTCGGTACAACAGTGACACAGATCTTTCCTCCTGATGCAGGCAACTCCTTTAGCATATGCACTCTGTTCCCAAATCACTCACCAAGTGAGTAACAGTAGCAAAATTTTTCCAGGGCACATCCCAAACAGACACACTCCCAGTCCATCCGCTGCAAATGCAGGTTCAGGTGGTTGGAGCCTGTCCTCCAGACTGGAGGAACTCCTGAGCCTAAATATGCGTGGCAAGCTGGCAAGGATATGCAAGACAAACAAGGTGCATGAGATATACTTCACTTACCCACACATGGGAATTAGTAATCATAACTGCTATAAAGTGCGTTTTTTTACTGGTTCTGCACATATTCCACTGAGAAGTGGATTTTTATCAGCTGCCTGTAACCTTTTGTCCACATACCTTTCTCTTGTACAGTCAACAGACTGGATTTCATTTCATTCACCTGCAGTTCAGGGTGGAATTTCGAAGCAAAAGATCTAGATATTCAACACCACTTTTGAATAGAGCAGAAAATGGAATCAAAAGGTTCATATCAAATAAAAGAATACTTTTGCCTTCTGAGTCAAGTTGCCTCAGTCCTAAGCAACAGCAACTATCTAATACATGATACTACAGACTTCAGAATTTGTATTTCTTAAAAGTCTTTTTTTTCCCTGAGAAAAATCCTATCTACATCCACTGCAAAAATAAATAATATCCTATATTCAATGGATTATGAACATATTCACTCAAAAATGTTTATTTCAGAACTATACTATATGTAGTATCTACCTTCAGTTTTATTATCAGCTATTAATACACTTTTTGAAGCTATGTGAAAATGGCTATAAAGCCATTGAATACCATAATTAATAACTGCACTTGATGATTAATAGTAAAGCAATAGATAATTTGAATTTACACTTATGTTCTACTACATGCTGTCACCTTTAAAGTACACATTTATGTAAAAAATCAATACCTTTTAGCTACTGCAACTTTTATAAAAACTTTCAAGTAAATCAATTAATACCAGATATAATTTACATTTTCATCAGGTGTTTGGCAGATTTGTCCCCAGGTTTCTCTATTGGTGTGCATAACTAACAGGGAGGACAAAATGATGTAATTATCATGTAATTTGTAAGTAAACACATGTTCAGTTTAAAAATGCGAAATTATTTTCCCTTTCAAATTAATAATATCTGCCATGCATTACATTTTAAAATCTACAAATTTATTATGACTGTATGGAGTTTGAAGAGTCTCTGGTTTTGTTCCCACACAAACCACACATACATTTGTGTGAGTTCTTTAAAGTTCCCTGATTTGTTAGGTTCTTTTAGCATGAATTAGTGCAATAGAATGCAGACTATGTATGTACACCATAAACTTTTGTGGGAGAAAAGCAGTGTTTTAAAACAGACTACTACTGGTACAGTATACAGCATTTACGTTTTGCTGCATGGAAAGAGAAAGTTTTAAAAGGAAACATTGTCACAAAGCAATTAACCCAGTTTGTTAACTTTTTAATGGAAAGATGTTACAAGAAGTGTAATAGTAGCTCCACTTGTAAACTATCTCACAATTCTCAGTTCTCTATTAAATATTACCGTAACGTAAATTATTGCATGTTTCAGATTTGCAACAGAACAATTTAAGAGCTAGTAATTCCCACAAATAAAGCAATAATAAAGCTCACAATGATCACTGAGACTCCTCCTAATGTGGAAAATTAGTTGCTTAGGATTTCAGCTTTCCATGGGATTTTTCTTTACTGTTTTCTACATGAAAATGTTTAATGAATATGGGAACGAAATGTGTAAATATCCAGCTTTAAGCTAGTATAATAATCTTTATTTTTAATTCACACTTCACAGATGCAGTGTTGACTAGCTGCATAAAAAATATTAGTCCAAATCATAGAGGACTTGTTCTTAAGTAAGGCTACCAGGTCCTTAATGTGTCTGTACATGAAGGAATATTTATTTTCTGTGAAGGAATTTAAAATGTAGAAACCAAATCTTTCTACTGTGGTATTTTCTCCTTTATGAGTCTCTGCATTGATTAGGCCAATGGCATCCTGGCTTGTACTAGAAATAGTGTTCCCAGCAGGCCTAGGGCAAGGATCATCCCCCTGTACTCAGCCCTGGAGAGGCCACACCTTGAATCCTGTGCTCAGTTTTGGGCCCCTCACTACAAGAAGGGCATTGAGGGGCTGGAGCATGTCCAGAGAAGGGTAACAAAGCTGGGGAAGGGTCTGGAGCACGAGTCTTATGAGGAGCGGCTGAGGCAGCTGGGGTGTTTAGCCTGGAGGAAAGGCAGCTGAGGAGATTCCTTGTCATTCTCTACAGCTCCATGGAAGGTGGTTGTGGTTTTCTCCCAAGTAACATGTGATAGGCTGAGAGGAAATAGCCTCAAATTGCACCAGGGCAGTTTGGATATTGGGAGAAATTTATTCACAGAAAGAGTTGTCAAGCATTGGAACAGGCTCCCCGAGAAAGTGCGGAGTCACCATTCCTGAAGTTATTTGAAGGACACGTAGATATTGCACTTAGGGATGTGGTTTAGTGGTGGATTTGGCGGTGCTGGATTAATGGTTGGACTTGAAGATCTTACAGGTCTTTTCCAACCTAAATGATTCTATGATTCTAGTTGCTTTAATTCTTAGTTGTTTAAATGTCTTTCATTTGAATCTAGTTGCATGACCACACTTGTGAATTGTTTGCATGAGTAAGAATTAAAGATGTTTGAAAGAATCATGAAAACAAGTCTTGATGTAAGTTGCTGGGTATTTTTGGGTCCTGCCACTTCAGTCTTTCGTAATGAAAAATTCACAAAATATGTGCTTTCCCTGGCCACAATTTTAAGTCCATCAGAATTAGAACTAAATACCCAAAAGGAGTGCAGGGTATTGGCTCAGTTCCTGGGAATTGTTCTAAACTTGTAGATTCCTCTGCCTTATTGCAACTGATTGCATGATTGTTATCACCAGGAAATGTACTACATTGGATCTGTTTGGTCAACACCAAATCACTGATTCAGGCTGGAATAATTTGTAAGTGCAACACGTGTAAGCAAATGTGTTTGTGCAAATGAAAATCAGACACCTATATTTTTAAAAGACTTCTATGAATTATTTTGAAATTTATTTATGACCAGTTATTTTTTATATATGGAAGATAATATAACATAAATGTAGGAAATCATACTACTGAAGAATATACTTAATGAAATCTTCATTGTTACAAGAAGATACCATAGAATATCTGGTTTAGTTAAGCATATGTACACGTTTTAATGTAGGTGGTCTTTATCTGGAAAATACATGATAAGAAATACAATTCAAATAAATTAAAAGTTAATATTTTAGCTAGGACCAAGAAGAAACCTAGAGGTAAAGGTAAATGACTTTTCATACTTAGGGGAATAATATTTTTAGCAATATTATTATCCTTGGAATTACACCATTAAAATTTACTACATTATATTAGAATTTTCTTTATGTTTCTTTCTGCCAAGTATTATACCTTGGGATCAATACGTAGATAATAAACTTCATTTCTTACATTGAACAATTACAAATGTGATCTATGGCAGCTGTAATGTGGTACTAGGATGAAGTAACATTCTAAATCCATGTAAGTAGCCTCCTTATGGAGAAAAAACAGCACCGGAGTTATTGGACACTTCTGCTCCAAACGAAGCAATGAGAGTGAAATGAGCAATGATTCAGGGCGATTTCCTTCCTTGCTGTCTACAGCTCTCATCCTTTTGTTTTGCTGGTAAATTGCAGATATTTACTATTCTTTTTAAAGTATCTACAAATAGACATCTCTGACCATATTTTAATCCATGCACTGAACTTTTTACCCAATACTGCAGTGTTTGACAGTAGTAGGAGCTGTGTGTGAGGATCTAGGATAGTATATGGCCAGAGGTCCAACTGGATATCTGAGCATGTCATTCCAGACACAGGTTTGGATTGCTCAGTAATTAGCAACTGACTGTTTAATATTGTTAACTCATTTATTTCTTTTCAATTCATGTTGAACATTTCATAATTCTAAAAAAGCATAAATTGTGTGTGTGCCAGCAAAAAATAATAGTAATGAGCTCATTTCCATACCACTGGACCCATTTTCATGCTGACTGATGGTGGTTTCCAAAACTGAGCTTTACTGGCAAAGAGGGTTCTGCTAGCATTGTCCTTCCAAATGCCTGGAGGAAATAATCCCAGGTTTCAAATGGAAAAATAAAAAATATGCTCAGTTCTGTCTAGGTTTTAGCTTTACTTTTGTTATGAGCTTCAATAGCCCATAGTACATTCAGTTTTAGAAAAAATAATTTTTTCTTTGTTAACAGTTTGAGGTAATTTTGTTCCTGTTCATTAGATGCCACAGATTCAGACAGTTGAGCTCTCCTCGCTCTATCTCACTGAGGCAAAGAGACTTACTGTGATTTGTCAAATGCTGGCAACTCTACGGCTCTGCCTTTTCTATTACCAGGCTGCAATCTGCCTTGGAACAGATCTGCAGTGGAAAGTTTTTCCTGTAGGGATTTGTGCTTCATTGTCGAGGTGTATCTGTAATCATGTAACAGAGCAGTTGTGCAGATGTGGCACCTAGAGGGAAATATTTGATGGCCTGTTCTTCTGATTCACTTGAGCACTAAACCCACTTACTCCGAGAAGGACCATCTTCTTCTGCAATAGGCTGGAAACCCTCATCTGTTATTTCTGCAGCTGCTATTTTAGTGCCTGCATCCATTTGCCCTTCTAGTTTTGGAATGGTTGCCCCGTTTTTATTTGCCAAAGGCCACCTTCCATTTTCAAGTCCTATCATGTGAATGCAGTGGGGGGTTTGTGCCACTTCATTTGTGTATCACTGACCAGTGAATGTTACAAAGCATTCTTTATAAATTGGGCTTACTCCACTCCTGTTCCTGAGTCAAACTGTCCCAGGGCCAGAGAGGATGATTGAATCTGATTCTGATTCCAATTAGCTATCAGCAAATAACAAACAATCAAGGTGAGTACATAAAGCACACACTGGCAATCCTGGTTCCAGGAAATGCTCTATTTTTTCCTCTGTCGGCAACTTTAGCTTCAGGTTGAATGTACTTATGGGCTTTTCATGCAAATATTCCTCTGTTAATATATTATGCTGGGGAAGGTTTTGATTTCCTCTAATTTTCTGGCTTTTTTTTTTTAATACAATGGTAAAAATACACATTTTGTGTCTAAGTCTTAACTTCTCTTCTTGAAAACTCCAACTTATAATTTTTTCTAATACTGACAACCACTTTGTAGCTCTGTGCCAGGATTTGTGGCAAAAAAAATTGATTGTACCCTGTAAATAAATTCAGTGTTTTACCTATAACTTCGTGCTTTTTGAGAGACAGTCTGACATTCACTGAAATTTGTGTATAGTCTATTCACTTTGGTTTTATAGAACTGAGTTCAGAATTATACATGCTATAGTTTTCTTCCCAGGTCCCGAGGAAAACAAATGAGAAAGAGTAAGGAGGGGGAGAAAGCTCCCTGGACCTATCACTGAAAATTCCATGGATACCTTGTTGACTATCTTGCAGTAGATAGGAAAATTTTGTATTTTCTTAAACTTAAACACTTATCTTAGACCTAAACACTTATCTTAGACGCAAGAATGTGTGATAATATCTGGCAAGTTGTTGATTTACTATTGCTGCTAATAGTTCATCCTGGAGATTAGAGTTGGAGTCAAGGATACATTTTTGAGCAGGATATAAAATGAAAATGCAAATCTATTCTTATTAACATGAAGTGTGACATCTATCCACCTGGACTTCTCTGAATCTATTTGTTCCCTCATATGTCCCTATTAAAGTCTTACTGCTACATATCTACAGCAGGAGGTTTCATTTGCAGGTAATCTCACTGATGATCTCTTAAGCCAGAGATCATTTGAGGACCCTCATCAAGGCTCCTTCCCAAAAAGAGGTTCCCATTGCATCTAGCCACTTATTCTTATGGGAGGGTAATTTTTTGGTTAGTTGTGTGGACTGGGTTATGATTTTGTGTTATTCTTTAAATTATTATTATATTAACAAGATGCTAAGCTCTCTTAGTGGAACCTATGCAAGGATCTTTATGGGCAAATCAAATACTCTGTGCTTCCCTACAGTATTTTGTCCTCTTGGTTGCTAAGGGCCTTTCTTTGTGGGCTGCATATCACAACTGATTTCTTAAGTGTCCTCACTAAGGTTAACACAATGGGAACCTAATCACATAACCACACTCATTGCCACACTTCCATCATAAATGATGACTTTGGGTTTTCTTTCACGTCTTCAGAAAGGTGAAAGTGGGCAGGCACAACAGCTTTCCAGTTATTCTAAATATCAGTCAGTCTTTACATTGTAGATGGTGCATGCATGCCAGAGAAACAATAAAACCTTTATATCCTGAATGCAGCCTGTCAAATCCCTCTGCATCTATGACATTCCATAGGATTCTGATTCATCTCTTGACTGTAGCTGATACGTGTTGAAATCTGTTGCTTATGCTGTGCTTCCTGCCAGGTAAGCTCAATATGCAGTGGGAAAGCATCTGGGACCTGAAAAGGGTTTCCAGATTCCTTGGTACAGGTGTCACTGCAAAACTGTCTAAAGATGACCACACATTAAATAGAATTCATATACTGAACAAACCCAGAAACCCTAAATTAAACAAAGTAATATTTTTAGAAGGAGCAAGGAAATTTCTCTAAGTAAAATTTATAAATAAATTGGTAATTCATTTACAGTTGCTTTCCAGTTATAAAATTGAGGGTAGATTAATGCTAGGCAATGCCATGCATGGATAAATTGCAGTCATTTGATTTTCACTGAATCTAGGCTTCTAAATGAGGGTACATTTCTGCTGAGCACTGATCTCTTTTTTTATTTGGCTATATGTTGGTCTTCTAAAAGGCCGAATCAATACAGAGGTTGATAACAAGGAGCTTGAGAAATTTATATTTATCATCTGAGACAGATGCTGAAATATGCTGAATAACTGGAAGATTACTGTGTGCTAAAAATCCCCTTTTTCCTCACTGTTGTGGTTGTTGCCATTCTTTTCAGGTGCAAAAAAGTATTTCACAAAATCCTTCAAAGTATTAGTACAGAAATTTTGGTTCCTAAATCAGTATGGAAATTTTTAGTTACCGAAATAATTACAGAATACTATTATGTACAATTGGATGATAACAAAAAGGTGGAATGTAAATAGATATAAAAAACATAAAAGGCATATGTTTTTAATTAATATCTACAATTTTACTTATAGCTAAAATAAATTTAGCATGTTTGAATTTTTTTTTTGGTTTAATGATGCCAGTGCTGTAAGTTTGCGGTATAAATTCTTAGAAGAAACTTTCTGATATAAATGATCAACACTGACTGTTGTATAAACTTAATTAAACATGATTTTACTACTAAAATTATGATGAAATGCAGATGTAACTAAAGACAATATGAATTTTGTGATTGCTTTGAAATAGCCAGGATTTCACTGTAAGAGATTAGGAAGTTCTGTGATATTATGCAGTACACATATGTAATCTTGTACTCCCAAATTAGGTTGGAACCTGTTATTTTTAACAAAATAATACACAATTGGAAATGCATATCTCCAGCAATTTTGAATACTGGCTATTTATTTATTATTTACTTATTCATGCTACAGATATATTCAGAAAGAACATAGAAATTTTGTTCTTTAGAGATTTTATTCATGGGCTAAGTATACAATTTCAGAGATGTTTGGAAATTTTGATTATTTTAAATGTGGTTTTAACTATTTCTCTTAGCAGCTTATGGAGTTGAATGTAAACATAACTATCTTTCTCTATCAAGCATTTTCAAACATTTTGATTTTCCCAAAACTGTAATGTTAAAATATGCCAGAAATATCCTCAAGTTCACTGGTGCTTTAAGACTGTCATTAAGTCAATCATTATGAAGCAACACGAAAACCTTCTTTGTTCTCTTTCTACTATATAAAAACATATCCTAATGTGATCACTAGTCATTCTTGTATGGTGCTTTTTATTGCCTGAAAATCCAAGCTAGAACAGTGGCATTTTCTTCACTTACTAGTGACATGCAAATCATTACAAGTGCTAATTTTATAGGGTAAGATGGCCCAACCATGTATTAAGCTCATGGTTTTGTATCTGAAACAGATGTTGCCACAAATATCATTGTTTTGCTGTATGTCTCTTTTTTTTCTCTCTCTGGTATTTGTCTGTGAGTTCCTCTATTTTTTTTTTTATTTCTTTCACATGTATTTTTCAAATGAAAGACGTCTGTCTAATAATGACAAAGATTTCTTAACAGCTGAATCTCCATTTGCAGTCAGTGTAGCAACTTTTCCCCCTCTGTTAACTGTGAGTGTCAACATTTCCTTCTACAGCAGCATAAATTGCTGATTTCTAGCATATGGGCATGGAATGCCAGATACATTGTGGCTTAGCTGAGATATTAAAGAAATCTCTCAGTGTTGCCGAATGCTGCTGCTTTCTAGGGTCAAGAAAATGAAGGATGTGAGTTTAGTTTTAGAGAAATAAAAGAAGAAGAATATTTGGATTTTGGTAATATTTGAGAAAAAAAAAAAAAGAGAGAGAAAAGTCCTAGCTTCCCACTAGCTCTTGTTATTCCACATGCAGTGCCAGGCTGGTATGGAGTACAGCTGAGCCCTTTTAAAATATAACTATAATCCTCAAGAGCTGCATCGAAATATCAAAACAAATCCCATAGTATAAATGAGTGAAAACAGAATCTCTAAATGTAGAAAGGACCCTAAGAAATGCACCTTAACTTTGTGAAAGGTAGAAAAAGATGAACTGCATTTTTAAGTGTGTGTTGCCACTTTAAAAAACCCTTCATACTGGACAAAGTCTAAATGTGCCCTACCAAGTTTGGCTCATATATGTATACTAAATAGGAGCCTACGACACAGAGTACATTGTTTAAAGACTACTTCAGGACGGTTTAGGAAGAAGATGATATAATCTAAATATGTGATAAAAAGAGATTACGGGTACATATAATATTCCCCACTGGCAGGCATTCCTATCATGTCATATCAAAGTCTAGCAAAATGTTGAAAGTTAGAAATGTTATCTAGCATTAGCAGGCATTTAAGGAACGTCTCTTGAATATTTCTAGCATAAAAAAGTATTTCATGTGATGTAAATGAATGGTAATTTTCTGACTTTAAAAGAGAACTGTGCCAGTATATTTCAGCATTCTGGACCCAATTCTGCAAACATGGAGATGCTTTCAATTTGCTCTGCCTGCCTTCCCGCCTTAGATGGCTGCGATTGCAGCGAAATTAATCCATTTAAAAATCTGCAGCTTAAACTTAAGGATTTTCAGTTTTTTCCCCCTCTCTTTTTTTTTCTTAGAATATCAATAAGTTCCAATTGAAGAGCGGATTCTTTTGCAATTCAGGCATGTGCCGGCGATAACGGGCGAGTTGGCATGAAGAGAGGCAGAGATGGATTAATTATGCAGAGAACATGGAAATTCTGCTTATCATCGGCTAGCAAAGGAGCCCAGCTCACATAATCAGCAAACGAAGGGAGAGAAAAAAATAACAATGCAATGGCACCTTCCAGCCCATCATCAGGATTTTTTCTACCCCCTTGTAATTAAAAAATAACATACACTTATAGCCCTATCTCCTGTGCAGGCAAGGAGTGGATGTCCACAAAATAATTGCAGCAGGATATTAGAGCTAGGAACAAGGGCTGTCCATTCCTAGTATCCCTTACTCTCTCCCTCCCTCTTTTCTGGCATCTCCTAGGCACTTTCTTTCTGTCTGCATTCAGAATCAGATGAATGTCTCAGGTGACATCCTATCTCAGTGTCCATAAGTCCCAAATCTCACCCTTATCAAGATTCAAGCAAACATATATATGATAAATATTTGAAGTGCTGAAGCTGTGGGGTTTTATCCTGATCACCTATGAGCTATCTGCAGAAAATCACTTTGATGAAAACCTTTCCAAATAGTCTTTCTAAGGTACGAAATAGACTGATTAAGAGGATTTTTTTGTTGCTGTTGCTATTTCACTTTTTCTCAAAGAAGATCATGCTACCTGTAAAGTTTTTTTTCTTTTATCTCATGCTTTTTTAAACACAAGGTAAAAAATAAAGCAACCAATTTATTGTTCAGATGAAATTATGTTTGTTTAACAAGGTTCAGTAGCAATATATTTGAGGAGACTGATATAATAAAACAGAGGAAATCTGTTTCTTGTAAAAAAGCCCAGATTGATTCTATATTTGTTATTGTTCATTTTACTAATGGTATATCTCATGCAAATTAAGGTGCAGACAGTATACTTTTCAGTTTTTCTCCATAGACAGCAGATTTTACAGATGTGTTTTTCTGCTTTTGTAACCATCTACTGTTTTGCCCGTTGTTCCCTGTTAGTCATGCTTCCAGACTTCCTGAGCCCGGGTGTCCCTCCCCCTGGACTCATTGGTCAGCAACGGAGGCTGAACGGACAGAATGAAGCCCAGAATGATAAAAAATTATGCAAGTAGGAAGGGAGAGCAGTAGGCCAGGATTATAAAGCTGGCTGTCTCTGGAAATTTAATTTATTCATTGAGTTCCTCCAAAGCAGGGGACCAGTGTGGGGCGCAGTTTGCACACCAGTAAATGAGCTCCTGGGGACTTTGATGATAACTGATTCTCTACTAAGTTTGTAAAAATTTTTAATCCCAATTCAGAAACAGTGATGAAGCTGGAACAGAAAAATCTGATTCCATTGCAAAATTATGCATGAAAAATCAGTAATAAATTTTCATCAGTATCCTTAAGAAAAGAAACGCATTTACAAAACTGGCATCTTAAAGACAAGACACTGTTCCAAACGCTGCTCTGAGGCTCCATAGTGTAAATCCAGAATAAATCCACTGAGCTCATTACATTATATAATCAAAGCAGTGCTAATGTATATGTGCACACATAGCTACACACGGTTTCACAGAAAGGTTCAGCAGGGTGAAGCTCATGCTATTTATTTCAGCAGTACAAGACCCTGTCCAAAATCCTGCGTTAAAATTACTTCAGAGTGGTTTCTTTGTTTGTTTTAAATGAAATTGGAACAGACCAGCTCTTAGATATCACAGCTCTTCCAGCACTGCAGGGGTGCTGCAGCAGCATGTGTGCACCAGGAAAAATCACTTCTAGCCTGAGAAATCCCCTTGTCCAATTGTTCTGCATCCCAGCCACTTCTTCCAGTACAGATGCCAGCTAAGGGCATTTAGAGTTCAGTGTTACCACCTGGCCATTTTGTGAATAAGAAATGATCTGAGATCTTCAACCCTTCAAGCCACAGCAGTACTTTGGGATTAGACTGACTCCGGGATTCATTTTACTATCCCCCTAATTGCCTCAAGCTTCATGGGAAACTGCTGCAGTCACACTGCCTGAGTAACAGAAGGAAAAAGCTGGGACTGGGATAATGAAGAACCACCCCATGCAGGAGAAGATTAGGTTCAAGAACATCTAAGGAACCTGAAGGTGCACAAGGCCATAGGACTTGATGAGATGCATCTGTGGGTCCTGAGGGAACTGAAAGAGAAAGCAGTTAAGCCACACACTGACAGGAAAAGGGAAAATGTAACACTCATTTTTAAAAAGGAAAAAAAGAAAGATCTGGGGAGTGACAGGCTAGTCATTCTCACCTCAATGTCCTGAAAGATCATCGAGTAGATGGTCCTGCAAACTGCTAAGGAACGTGGAAAGCCAGGAGGTGATTGATCACAACCAACATGGCTTCACTAAAGGAAAATTGTGCCTGGCAAATTTGATGGCCTTCTATGAGAGGGTTACAGCATTAGTGGATGAGGCAAGAGTGACTGATGTAATCTCCGTGGACTTGCGAAAAGCATTTGCCACTGTGCCACACAACATCCTTGTCTCTAAACTGGAGAGACATGGATTTGATGGATGGACCACTCATGGATGGCGAATTGACTGGATGGTTGTGCTTGAAGAGTTGCTGTCAACAGTTTGATGTCCAAGTGAAGAGATACTCTTACAAGAAGGACTTGAGTATATTGGTTGATGAGAAGCTCAGTATGACCTGTCAATGTGCACTTGCCACCCAGAAAGTCGACTGCATCCTGGGCTGCCTCAAGAGAAGTGTGGCCAGAAGGTTGAGGGAGGGATTTCTCCCCCTCTGCTCTGCACCAGTGAAACCCCACCTGGAATACTGCATACAGCTTTGGAGCCCCTAACAGAAGAAGGACATAGACCTGCTGGAGCAAGTTCAGAGTAGGGCCATGAAGATGATCTGAGGGCTGGAGCATGACTTCTATGAAGACAGGCTGAGAAAGTTGGGGTTTTTCAGCCTGAAGAAGAGAAGGTTCTGCAGAGATGTTAGATCAGCTTTCCAGTACCTAAAGGGGGCCTTCAAGAAAGCAGGACAGGTACTGTTTACAAGGGCATGTAGTGATAGGACAAGGGGTAATTGTTTTAAACTGAGAGGGTAGATTTAGATTAGATACTAGGAGATAACTCTTTACTGTGAGGTTGGTGAGGCACTGGTTACCCAGAGAAGTTGCAGATGTCTCGTCCCTGGAAGTGCTCAAGGCCAGGCTGGATGGAGCTTTGAGTATCCTGTTCTACTGGCAGGTGTCCCTGCCCATGGCAGGGAGGTTGGAACCACGATGATCATTAAGGTCCCTTCCAACCCAAACCATTCTATGAATCTATGGTACCAGTCGTAGTGTGTTCACAGAGGAGACACAGGCAATCCCAGCCTGATGGCAGCCCTGTTGTAGAAGTAGCTGCTTAGTGTCAAATGGAATTATAAAAAAAAAGAGAAAAAGGAAGGGAAAAAAAATGAGGTGATAGGTCCATAGTCACAGGAAAACATCAGAGGTACAGCCACCAGAAAAACTAAGTACTCTCTAGATTACCTGTGTCTATACATTAGATTGGAGCTAGTAATTAGTAACAACTTCATTGCAAAGGCAACAGCTGGTCACCTGGCTAAGTACTGTTTGTGAGTAGAAGAAACCATGGTGAGAATCTAAACCAGCTACCCACGTTGTCCTTGAGCCTATAAATAGATCTGCATAGCCAGGCATATGTTCATGCAGAGATGCAGCTACAAGTTCACTTGGCAAGTTTCATCTTTAACAGTTCCTGGTATTAAGCAGGTTTTTGCTGCTCTGCTGTGATAGAAACTTTGCATAGAGTGCATACTTCTATAATCTTTTATGTTTCCTGAAAACAAGTTTCAACATCTTTCACAATAGGAGGCAGATAATAGAATTCTCAGTAACCGTAACAGTAAATGGATTTGTAATCTACCCATGATTAAAATTATTTTCATCATGAAGCAGAATTCTCATTATTGCCATTTTAATATTATCAACTATAAAGTGTCTCAGTGATTGATACTATAGACAGCAAACCCCTATATTATGGTAATTAAATCTAAAATGAATCAGCCGTCCTTATACATCTTAGTATAGCACCTGAATATTTAAAAACAATTATATTCTGGTGTCACTTAATGGGGGATACCACTTTAAGAAATACACTGGAATAAGAACTGCTCAGGGTCAAAAAGTTGAGCCATGTGCAAAACAAAAAAAAAAAAACCCAACCAAAAAACAAAAAACCCACCAACAACAAATAAAAAACCACACAAAACAAAAACAAAAAAATCACAACCCCCCCCCAAAAAAACCAAAAAAACCAACCAACCAACCAACCAACCAACCAACCAAAAAATATTGTCCCCAATTTTAAATAAAGAGGATTTCAATTTGTGAAGAGCTTCAGTCTAATGCTTCATAAATTCTAAAATTTGCACAAGTCTGACAGGAGAGAAACTAACAGATACCCAAAATGTAGGCATCTCTTTGTTCACAGTATTTGCATGAGTGTGTGCTTGTACAGGCCTATAAGAGAGGAAAAAAATAAAACCCTTTTGCCTTTAAATGTAGTTGGTTTGTGTTTGAAGGAGACCAAATAGCTGCAAGAACAAAATTAAACTCTCCACTTTTCAAAAAAGGTAGTTGTTCCTGCCCGTGTCCAAGTTTTAGAATGACAGTTTAGTGCTGTCTTAAATTTGGGCTAACTCCTGGATTAGTAGCTCTTCAGGACAAGTGTCAATATCTGGAAATTCTAAACTCGGCAAAAACATTCTAAAAAATGTAGTTGTTCACCTTTTCCATATAAGATGATTTTATTGGGACAGGAAACTCTTAATAAGAAGAGCATTTGTATCTTTTATGCCCTTAATCTTCAGTTGTTTTCAGTGCATTTTACCACTCTCTGCTCTTACAAGTGACTTTTTTCATTTTGGTGAAATTTTAGTACAAAAAAATTCTTTAGTGCCTCTGTTCATTTGCAGATTTCACCAGGCTTGCAAAAGCACACCTGTTGTGCTGTCTGGATTTCCTTTTCTGATCATAGGCTTCTGACAAAGAGGGGGGAAAAGAAAGATTTTTATCAAACACTCTTCACCGGACAATGAATTTTCTTCACCATTTGAATGTATCTGTGGAATGCCTGAGTGATTCATTACAGCAGATTCTGAAGTATGACAATGGGCCGCAGAAATGACTGATGGTATCTTTTTCCTGATTTCATTTCCCTGATCCTCTTCATCCCTTGGCCTGTGTACCTCGATTAATTAGAAACCAGGGATTTTCACTCATCAGCTGATGGGTTTCATGCTCCACTCTGTCACAAATCTGCTGCTTGCACTATCTCTCTTACAGCTGGTGGCTGCTTTAAAAACTTTCTTTTTTCTTTTTTCTTTTTTTTCCCCTTTTTTGAAGCAGTGCTTTGTGACTACAGGTTTAGGCCTTTTTAAGATTCAGACATATTTTTAAAAAGAGATTAAAAATTAAAGTAAAGAAGATTCAAAATCTCTGATTAAGTTAATCCCTATCCAAATGATACTTGTCCAAAAATGAACTTTTTGAAGAGATAATAATGTAAATGTTTCATAGCTCTCAGCTTTCCAAGTTCTTTTTTCAAGATATAATAATTGAAGTATTATGCAAAGGATGAAAGTATATAAATATGATTTTTGTGAAAAAGGCCCATACGCTCAGTTCACATGCATTTTAGTCCTGCCTATACTATATTGTTAAGCCAATTGCATTTCAGATTTCACTTGTATGAGGCACCTTATAATAGGATCCTGCAATAAATCATTGAACCATTATTGTTTCTGGAGGAAATATTTCATAATTGAAAATATGCTGCCCCTTAGGGTATATACCAAATTAAAGTCACATGGTGATATAATCCCTAAGGAAACAAACCATAATTAAATAGTATTTAAAATGCAGAATATTTTGCAATAAAAATCCCCCTCAGAAACTTAAAATAATGTGTGAATCACATACAACAAACATATCAATTATGTCTACCATAGAAAATGTAACCACTGCTATGTTACTTTCTTATCATTATGTATACCCCCCCCCCCCCCCCCCCAGAATTTTTTCATTTAATTTCTTCATTTAATATATTGTCAGCATTAAAACAGGGGCTTTCTTTTTTTTCCCTTTTTTTTTTCCCTGTGTGAGCAAGGATCAGAAGCAGCACAGTCTTTCTGGAATGCCAGACTTTGTGGACTCCGTGTGTTACTGAGAGGGGCAATGCAGAGCCACAGACATCCATGTCTTTTGTTTCTATGGATTTAAATAGAACAAGTCTACAATATAGTTAAACTTAATTATGATTCTTTGAGCCCCTGTATTATTGATTGATGGCCTAGGTATAAAAATATACATACAACATCCCATGAGGCAGCCTTTTGCCAGGCAGGAATTTGCTCAAGCAAGAACGTTTTCTCTTTCTTCCTTTCCTCAGTTTTCCTTTTGTCTCAAAATAAATGTCAGGTGTGTAGAGTTGAAAAACCAAATAGAAAATCAACACTTCTGTCCAATTAAAAATTAATTTTAAAATGTTAATTGAATTACCTTAACACACTGATTTTTATGGTTCCTTTCTATACTAATTTTCTGTAATTTTTTGCTTACCAATAATAGGGCGCCTTTACAAAGCAGCCTCCAAAATGTGGCCGGGTGTAGAGAGGATCTTTGTTACCCTGAAGGAATCTGGACCTTGGCAACCTGCAGCAGAGTGTCAGTCATACAGGGCCCAGCTCTCCACCAGAAATGCTGTGTCCAGCTCTGAGGTCTCCAGCACAGGAAGGAAATTGACTTGTTGGAGCAAGTCCAGAGGACACCAAGTTGATTAGATGGATGGAGCACCTCTCCTATGATGAAAGGCTGAGAGGACAGGGATTGCTCAGCCTGGAGAAAAGAAGACTTCAGAGTGACCTAATTGTAGCCTTCCAGTACCTGAAGGGAATCTACAAGAAAGATGGAGAGGGACTTTGTACAAGGGTATGTAAATAGATGTATAATATGTATTAGGACAAGGGGGGATTGCTTCACACTGGAAGACGCTAAGTTTAGATTAAATATGAGGGAAAAATTCTTTATTGTGAGGGTGCTGAGGCACTGGAACAGGTTTTCCAGAGAGATACCCCATCTCTGGAAGTATTCAAGGCCAGGTTGGAGAGGGCTTTGAGGAATCTGGTCCAGTAGCAGGTGTCTATGCCCATGGCAGGGGGGTTGAACTAGATGATCTTCAACATTCCTTTCAACCCAGGCCATTCTGTGATTCGGGAATATAACTGCGTTTGCTGTGTCCCAGGGACAGACATTAATGGAATGTGCTCAACTATGGCCTTCTCAGATTTTTCTTCTTGTTGTAATACTACATTTATATGAAAAAAAGAAAACACAAAAATCAGAAATCGTAACTTTGGGATTTTTTTCTTTGCTGTCATGTTTATGAGGACTAAAAGTATTCAAAGTAATCCAAATTTTATGGGAGAGATTCTGCAGTCAGATGTTTTCAGCCATTTGATGCACTGGAAATAGCATATTGTATTTCATGGGAATTTGACCATAGACAGCTCCTGCTTTTTCATGAGAAAAAAATAGTGTTATTTTGGTTAGTCTTATTTAATGTGTTCCTTGAAATCAAGGAAATTAGTTACCTGTTGTAACTAATCATCCCAATAAATTCTTCTGTCTCCTCAGGTTTGTGGTCTCATTTATGCACTACTCCCAGTCAGCCATTTCAGACTGCTAAAACCATTTGTCTGAGTCACTATTCTGAATGCCTTAAGTAGATCCCTTTGCTTGATCACATCCAGAAGAAGCTTAGAATTCTTCCCTTGACTAGCCTTATTCTTCACAGCTTTGCCACACACACCAGCTGCTATCCCAGCTTTCAACCTTCTCTGCTGCTGGTGCTGGTGGGAGAGTCGCCTCCAGGACCCACCCCTCAGGCACCTTCATGTGGTGCAGCCACTAACAGCGCCCATCTCAGTCCTCAGTGTTCAATTCCCCAAAGTGTTTTGATGTCTAATTCAATATGATAATTCCCCAGATTCACTGAGTTCTTCAAACTTTATCTGCTATCTAAACCCAAGATGGAATTAGAATAATGAATTGAGAATGTGGATTTTCCTTGTATTTAAAGTGTTAATATGTGGAATAAATAGAAGTGCTAACTGGTCTGGACAAGCTGGATTGACGGGCTGAGTCCAAGGGTATGAGGTTCAATAAAGCAAAGTGCCAAGTTCTGCACTTTGGCCGCAACAACCCCCTGCAGTGTTACAGGCTGGGACAGAGTGGCTGAAAAGCTGCGTGGCAGAAAGGGACCTGGGGGTGCTGGTTGACAGTGGCTGAAGATGTGCCAGCATGTGTCCAGGTGGCCGACAACACCAGTGGCATCCTGGCCTGTATCAGCAATAGTGTGGCCAGCAGGAAAAGGACAGTGATTTTCCCCCCTGTACTGGGCACTGACTGATGAGGCCACACCTCGACTGCTGTGTCCAGGTCTGGGCCCCTCAGTCCAGGGAGGACACTGAGGTGCTGGAGCATGTCCAGAGAAGGACTGTGGAGATGGGGGGGAGTATAGAGGATAAATCATATGAGATGCAGCTGAGGGAGCTGGGCTTGTTAATCCGGGAGGAAAGGAGGCTCAGGGCTGACCTTATCATTCTCTAAAACTCCCTGAAAGGAGGGCGTAACCAGGTGGGGATTGGCCTCTTCTCCCAGGCAAAAAGTGACAGAACGAGCAGACATTGCCTCAAACTGTGTCAGGACAGGTTCAGGTTAGATACTGTGTAAAATTTTTTCACTGAGAAGGTAGCTAGGCATTGGAATGGACTACAAAGGGATTTGGTGGAATCACCGTCCTTGGAAGTGTTCAAGAAATACCTGGATGTGGCTCTTAGTGCTGTGGTTTAGTTGATGAGGTGGTGTTTAGTCAAAGATTGGAGTCGATGATATTGGAGGTCTTTTCCAAACTTAATGACTCTATGCTCCTATGATTATATGTTTTTGGACTTTCTGAAAATGTAGTTTTCCTGTGTTTCAGGATAGGTAGCTCCAGAACTCCAGCTCTTAAAAGAATAGGCACTGCCAGTTGATGGCTTTGTGGACCTCAAGGCACATCTTACTTTCTCTGTCCAGACATGCCATATTAAGTAAATAATTTACATTAGGGGCTTTTATTTATCAATTTATTTTTATCAGCTTCTGTGTTCCTTCAGTAAGGAACGGATCTTTGATCATCTTTACTCTGGTGCATATGGATTCAATTATTGAAATAGTCTGCTTCAGGTTGCTGTAACCAGCTAAATGAAGTATAGGCACTTGTATTTAGGACTCCAGTTTTCCTATATAGTCAAGTTAGGAGCCTTCAGAAGGTGATTTAGAGCTTTAAAAGCAGCTGTATGTATTTACAAAGGGTGACTATTCCTTCTTGCTCCTGATTGAACACAGTGAGGTTCACATCCTGACAGCACCTTTCTGGGATTGAGACAGTGGTGATATTAGAAAAAAATATAATAAATTTAACTGTCATTTGAGTCTTGAATAATTGTGTGTTACAGAAGAAGACCTTAAGAAGCAATCTGAAACTGAACATTTATTTTGTTGAATTGAACCCTGATGAACTGAAATCCCAATTATCATTTCATTTGTACCCTGAGATTCATTTCTCTACGGATTTCAAAAGAACAGCACTAGATCAGTATATCTCTCAGCCCAAGCTTACCAGTCATCATCAACACTACCTTTGTATTTGAAAATGAAAAAGTTAATTAAAAAGCAAGGATGGATAAGAATTTGCATTTCTGATCAAAAAAGTTTTAAAATATTTCTCTTGCTATCAGACTTAGTAAGAAAAAAAAATCATGTGAAACAATTTTACCTGTTTATTAAGGACTAGAAGTATTTCTTAGGGTAGGCAACACCTATTTGCTTTTATACAGAAACATTATTGTCTGTATTTTTCTTTAAGCTCAGAAAGACATCATCAATAGCTCCTTTTCCAGGTTGCCTAATTCTGAGATTACAGGTGAATAAAAATGCGAACAAAGGAGCTTTTAGCGCTGACACAGACAAGGTTTTGAAAGGATCCCCAAAGGCAGTCAAATGGTACCATCAAAGCACAAGAAAGTGAAGTGACCTGCTGAGAGTAACACAGTAGACTCAAAATGTGAACAGAAACACTGTCTTTCCAACATGGCTTTTTAATTTTCTTTTTGATAAAGACACATCCCCTATGCTATCATAGATACCCTAACCAAATCTAATCAAACTTGAAAATGTTCCTGAAAACAATCATTCATTGCAATGCCAAGACATAAGCAAACTCTGCCAAAACAAGCCTATATGTGCATGTTTCTCTTTTGCTTGTCTACTGTAAAGAGGTTGGATCCAGGCTGCTTTCCCTTTGGTAGGATCTGATGTTAGGGATATAGCTCTGTTACATCTGTCCCTATGTCCCCTGCCAAGAGGGCAGACTCAGTCACTGTTTGCCTTGTTAGATTCACAGCTGAAAGGGACACAACAACCAAATTCACAGAATATTCGGTGTTGGAAGGGACTCACAAGGATCATCAAGTCCAACTCTTAAGTAAATGGCCCACACAGAGATTGAACCCACAACCTTGGGTTACTACTTCTCCCACTGATATTTCTGCTCTCCAGGGAGTTCAGGCTGGTCTGTGCCACACCAGTTCCAAGCAGATCCACAAAAAAATAGGTGTTTCAAATGCCTGTGTGTAAAAGTGGCATTGGTCAGAACTGGGGGAAACAGGATTAATAACAGTGAAGACAATGAAAGCTTGCCTACATGCAAATCCACCATTTTTGGAAAAATTAATATTCATCATATTCTGAATTATTTTTTCTAAATTTGATGAAGTACTCATTTTTATCAGAAACAGTAAAACCTTAGAAATTCACAAAGTCAGCAATATTTCTCAGAAGAAAACCATCTGGCACAATCTTGGTTTGACTGTCTACGCAGATCGTGAACACTTGAGAAAAGGAGTCTGCTTTTCAAAGGATTCCACTGTGAAAACAAGGCAAATCTTCCCTTGTTATAACCTTTATCCAGCAATGTAAGTCTTGAGGACTTTCTGAGCGGGAAGACGAATCTACTTCCTTGAGCTTGACAATTCGTGTAGAATGTTCTCATCAAAAAATGTGCCCAATTGCTTTTTTTAACAGACTAATACATTAGGCTTCCACTGTATCCTGGGTTCACCCGACCTGTAGAGCTGACTGTGTGAACTGTGTAAAGAACTTCCTTCTGTGTAAAAATTTGCAAGAATTTTAATTGATAAAAGTTTTTCTGCTACACGAATAGTGAATAAACATTCTCCTTTCACTTTCTACATGTCTTTCATGATTTTATGGACATTAATTTATGTTTCCCTACAGTCATTCCTTTCCCAACATGAAAAGTAATTTTCTATTAAGTCTTTTCTCATAAAAAGTTGGTTTATACTTTTTTCCACTTCTCTCTACTTTTTCTAGTTCTACTATATAATTTTTCAGGTTAAATAACTCACTGTTTATTTTATTACATTTTTATTTTATTTTATTACAATTTCCAAATTACCCAATGTTTAATATGTAAGAGTTCTGTGTGTCTGTGCAATGGCATGATATTTTTGCTTTGCTCTTTATTTGTTTCCTAATACTTTTTAATATTTATTTTCTTTTTTGGTTATTGCTAAGAAAATAATGGTTTTATATAATTTTTATAGCTCCAGGATATTTTTCTTGAATGGCAATGACTAGTATATAGCCTATAATTTTTTTCTTATTTACATAACCTTGTGTTCATCAGTATGAATTTCATCTGCCGTTTTCTTTCTCATTCACAGTGTTGTGACATTCTCCACAAGTCTTCCCAGCTTTCATTTTAAGTAATCTGAATAATTTTAGGCCATGATTTCTGTACCAAACACTCTTCCACTGTACTGATAAATATGTTAAATAACAAAGTCACTGCACTGATCTGTAAGGAACTCCTCTGTTAACTCCTTTGCACTGTAAAAAATAACTATTCGTTTCTGCTACTTTTAGATTACTTGGAACCATGAGAGTCCAGAATTTTAGAATCTTTTGTTGGAAGATTTTTTTTTAGTGTTCAAGGTATGCTAAGAGAATTTGTTCACTTTTATCTATGTTCACTGACTCCACAAAAGAACTTTCCTGTAAGTTAGTGAGACATGATTTCTCTCTGCAAATTTCATATTAAAATTTTCAAATTTTATCTAATCATAGTAATTACTTTAATGATACCTTAAAATACAAGTGTCTTAGTCTTATGAATATCTTAATAATAACACCATTCTTTACTATGGCATTCCATCAACTTGCTCAGTGTGTAAGACAGATACCAGTTTGCTGTCTACCAGGACTTCTTTAAAACCTTACATTTAAATAGACATTCATGTCTAATAACTTTTTTCCCTCTGATATGAATGGCAGACTCTATACAGTAATTAATTAATAATATGATAATACTATTAAATTTCATATTTGAGTCCATTCAGAAATAAGGGATGATGAATTGCTAACACTAATTTTATTAATTTGTTCCAATTCCTAAGAGATCATTTTGGCTATGTGGACAGACCTTTTGTGAAGCAGAGTCACACAATCCAAACTTTTCCCTGTTGTTGAAGGGTTTGGATGACTAAGCAGAGAAACTGACTGCTCAGGGCATTAGAAGGGACTACTGAACTGGCTCTCCTGGTTGAACAAAAAGTCCAGGTCATATATATCTCATTTCCCCTGAAGGAACTAAGATATGTAGCTTCATAGCTGCACAGTGTAAGCAACCTGTGGTTCCACACACACATTACCTGTATGAATTAGACTGGTGCAGCTGGTTACAGCTCGTAAAGGCAGTGAGGTGCCAGGTTGAAAATGTTTCTCAGCTTAAAAAATGTGCATAATCTATACCATGTACATAATTTACACAATGACATTCAAATTTAGAGACAAGAAAAGCTGGTAGAGAAGAGCGGAAAACGAACTGTGGGAAAGTATGACTCTGTATTCTTTTATAGTTTCTTCTTGTGTGTAGTGTTAAAAGTTCCAGCCTAATTTTTTTTCTGACAGCAGAACCTGGATGATACACTAATCAGCTCATCTTCAGCTTTCCCTTTTTGGTCTCTGTCCCGGTTTGAGACAAATTAAGGGAAATGCTCTGGGAGGAACGTCCCCTCCAAAGAAGGCAGGTTTCAGCCACCTCTCTGCTGCCAAGTTCGGAAAAAAATTCCTCTGAGGAAAGTGAAAAAGGAAAAAACCGATTTATTTTAACAAGCAGAGTGCACGCAGGCACGGGAAAGAATAATGCTAAATAGTAAAACCTCTCGCTGTGGAGAGAACCTGGGTAGATTTCAGAGTCCTTTGTGGATGTGGCTTTCTCCTCTCTGGAGCTGGAGTTCGGCGTGGGCCCCTCCGAGCCTCGGTGGAAAGCTCTCCCAGTGAGTTCTGGTTTCTGATGTTCTGAACAGTCCAGAAGAGAAGAAGAAGAAACCAAAGTCCCAGGAAAAACTCCTTGCTTTTGCTAACGAACAAAAGGCTAGCTAGAAAGCAAAAGGAATGTTACTCTCTTCCCTGCTGCAGAAGCGGAGCTGCTGGGCAGAACGCAGGGGAGTGTATATCTGTGTCCTTGAACACAAAACTGCTTGGAAAGGTTTTCCTGGCTTTCTTTTTCTTTCTCTTGGACCCAGTTTTAAAAGCACAGAAGGGCACAGGATTCATGTCTGGTCATAGAGCAGGCGATAGGGGATGCATATCATAAAGCCATCTCAAGACAGTTTCTTAAGCTGAGGCTAAACTTAGCCATAAATGTGAATGTGAGGCTTGAACCCAATTTATTTTAATTCCTTACATTAGGGTTCTGTGCATATATAGCCAAAATAAAAGTTAAATTCAACCTTTGCAAAAAACTATTTTATAACTAAAATTAAGGAAGAACATAAGACTCCAAGATTAATGTAAAATATCCTTTAAAATAACAAAGTTAATTTCAGCCACATAATACAACATTAGTTTTGCCACCTTTTATTAGTACAAGTAAGTCAGCATCTTGGATAACATCATAAAGTTTTCCCAACAATTTGCAATTGTTGAAATTTATAGTATCAATCATAACAGTACCAGAAAATTCCCTGGTGTTCACTGCAAAGAAAATAACAACACACCAAAAATATTTGGGCTTAACTACAGTTGGTTTTTATGTCACTAATTATCATGCTGAAAGAATTCACAAACATTTGTCTTTCCAAGTACTATTACTTCTCTTAACGATACTCCTGCCACTGCACAATTGAAGAAAAGATGGCTGAAGAGGCACCTGATCAGCCTTGGACACACTCTTGTAAGCCCTGAAATTTTTTTTAAATGAGAGAAGAGCTGATCATAACTTCTCCTTCACTAGCAGGGCATGATGTGGAGCAGATGAGACATGCTTTCCCTCTGATTTCCTGTGGATGCTACACAGGTATTGTAGGAGATGCAGTGGTTGAGAGGATAGGCCTGGCACTGCATCTAGGAGCCTGCTGCATCCATGAGAAAGTATGGGAGACCTGTGTCCCACACCTCTGCCTTGGGATTTCAGTAGTGACACCAGAAAGTCTTCCAAACCAGAAGAAAAGCTGGAGTTTGAGTGCATTTTTTTTATCTTCACCTGCCAATTTTAAACTGGCATGTTCAGCTATTAATTTTAAAAGAGTTACAAATTATTTAGACCCTTTGGAGACCTTATGTGATGAGCAGAATAAATCCAGGCATATCTATTGTTTAGTTGCATCTTACTGAATGAAATACAGTCCCCGTTCATGAAGTAAATGTAGCAGTAAATCAATTCCATTCCAACAAAACCCTTTTTTAAAAATTCCTTAAGGATTTTGGAATTATTTTTTAACATCTGGCCTATCTTATATCTGCTTCCAAAGTGTAATGGTCTCAGTTTCAAAAGAAAAGAAATTTCACTGAGATTCACTGGAAGATGACAGATGGATTCTCTCTTACTGCCCAAGACATGAAATTGCAGGTGGCACCTGATCTATGATAATAAAAGAGCACCCATCAAGCAATCAGCCCCTGGCCTTTACTTCAGTGACGTTGTGAGAACACAGGTGGCTTACCTGTGCATCCCGGTGCTGCAGAGCAAAATGGTCTGCATTGTTAGCAGCTTACCAAGGGAACCTTTATCTTCCCATCTGTGTGGTCTCTGTTGTGATAATTTTGGAGTGAAGCCATCTTCACTGTTCTGAGAGTTAGCAGCAATTGGCTGCAGGGCTGTTTATCCTGCAGTCTCTTGTAAAGGCTGTCTTTTGGGGCTTGCAGTTGTCATCAATACTGGAACAAGTCCTGGACAGTGATTAAGAGACTATAAGAGGAGAAAATTAATTCCTCTGCATTGTTCAGCTCTCAAATACAGGTCAAGCCAGTCAAACTAAGGTTTTAGCAGTTTAAAAACACTAGAAATCCTTTTTCTCAACCAGTACTATGTGTATCATATTTGGTGGTTTGAATGAGTAACTAATTTTTAATATACTGGCAGACTTTTACAGAGATTTCAGCTCAGGTTTAAAATCACAGAATCACAGAACATGCTGAGTAGGAAGGGACCCACAAGGATCATTGAGTCCAACTCCTGGCCCTGCACAGGACCATTCCCAAGAGTCACACCATGTGCCCGAGTGTATTTCCCAAATGCTTCCTGAATTCTGTCAGGTTTGATACTGTGACCACTTCGCTGGGGAGCTGTTCCAGTGTCCAACCATGTTCTGGGGGAAAAATCTTTATCTAATATCCAACCTAAACCTCTCCTGACACAACTTCACACCATTCCCTTGGGTCCTGTTGTGGATCACCACAGAGAAGAGATCAGTGCCTGCTCCTCCTCTTCCCTTCATGAGGAATTCATAGACTGTGATGAGCTGTCTCCTCAGTCTCCTCTTCTCCAGGCTGACCAAATGACCTCAGCCACCCTCATATGGCTTCCTCTCAAGGCCCTTCAACATCTTTCCTGCCCTTCCTTGGATGCTCTCTAATAGTTTAATACCTTTCTTATATTGTGGCACCAAAAACTGCCTCCAGCACTCGAGGTGAAGCTGCCCCAGTGCAGAGCAGGGTGGGACAATGCCCTCCCTTGCCTGGCTGGTGATGCTGTGCCTGATGCCCCCCAGGACAAGGTTGGTCCCCTGTCTGACAGGGCACTGCTGACTCATATTCAACTTGCCAACAACCATGATTTGTGTTGGAAGACTGTTATTTATCCCAGGAGCCAAGAAGATTTTATAGAAGTATAGTATCTCCCCTGGAACATTCCTACTAACAAGGTGTTAGTAGGTTTGAAGTCATCTTTTCAATCATTCCTGGAAATATCCATAAGAAAACCCAAACCCTAAGTCAGTCTTTCCCTGAAATCATGAGGCACTGAATTCCACTGAGAAACCTGCAGAGTCTTTGTGGCTTTTGGTTATGACCAAAAAGATTCAGCTCTTAATGAAATTATATTGCAGAACAGTGCAGAGATATTAAATTCACTGAGGTGCCAAATTTTCAAGGCTGCACCCCCAAAGTGTCCTTTTGCCGCAGGCACCATTTTATGAATAAAGCCCCAGCTGAAAAACAGCAAGCCATTGTCGTGAACACAACTAAGCCGCTCTCATCTCTGTGAAGGGATTAGTGGAATTGCTTTGATTACTCAGACTGAGGAAAAGGTGGGACCATGATCAGGATTGTACTGCTAGCCCACCTTTCACAACATCTTCAAAGAAACCAGAATAGCATGTCCTTTACTTAATGCAAAATGCACAATACTGCTGTGATGGACTAAAACAGGCTGTGTAAAATGAGTTCTGCAGCTAGTGTAAGCAAAGGTGCCTTTCTGATGGGACGCATACTCTGTGAAATGAGCCTGCTTGTAACACAATGACACATAAAGAGCTCACAAAAAGAGCAGTAATCAACTGACAGCTGTGCCTCTGGTATAGACAAGGTTAAACATGTCACCAAGAGTGGTCTGAAGGGTGACAGTAGCACAGCTTTGTGGCAGTCCCAGTAAGAATGTGTTGTCCAGTCACCCAAGATGGTAAGTCATGACCTCATTTGCTGGCAATAGAAAGGCCTGTATATCAGGAGTTAGGGAGGAGTCACTTTGAAAAATACACCCAAGGGGAAAATGCATTAGCAAAATCATCGGTCTGAATAAAAGGAAATAGCAAAGCTCAAAGCTATGTGTGGATCAGTTCAGCAAACAGATATTATTGCTCAATACAAAGTGCAGAGTGAGACTGTTCCTAACTTCATCCCTTTCCAAAAGTTAATACCTCATTTTACTCATCTTATTTCATTAACAAAGACTTGTTAGCTTTCTCCTTTCAAACTGCTAGTTTTTATACATTTCTGTTGGAGAGTGATATTTTTCCTTTAGCCCTCTTCTTGGTTAAAACTGCCTGCAATTCACACTTATGGCTTCAATATATAGAATATACCTTTATGAGTGTGCATCTACCATTTTGACTGTCCCTAGGATTGGTTGCTATAAAATGCAACAAGAAACCATTCTCTTCCTTTGTTCTAACACCTTGATGATCATCACCTATTTTTTCCACTGTTGTCTTGCTTTTACATCTCGCTGAGATCAAAATTCTTGTTCTATCTCTCAGAAACACATCTTTTTCTAAAACAGATTCCTTTCTCCCACCCACATCCTGGCAGCCTTTGCGCTGAACACAGTTTTCCCATTCACAAAAGTCTTGATACTTAGAAACATTCATGTTTTACATCCAAGCCCCTTCAAAGAGGCCAGCCAGCCAGCCCTGTATTCTTCTCAAAATGGGCAGTGGACCAGTAATTCATGAGGTTTCCGGTGATCTGGAGGAATTTGATTTTGCAATGACATTAGCTAGCTCTTTGAGGATTCCTGGATGAATCCCATGGGGCCCCATAGATTTGTGGGGATTCAGCTGGAGCAGCAGATCCTGCACATTTCAGGTAGACTGGAAGTTGATCATTCTCACAGATAGGGTCCTGCAGCTCAGGGCACTACTGAGACCTCCTTGGTCCTTCCTTCATGCTGAAAACAGAGGTAAAGAATATGTTAAACACCTTTGCCTCAGCTCTGTCACCTGTGAGGTGACCATCCTCATCCTGTAATGGGCTGATGTTGTTTTGCCCCCTGCTTTCTCTATGAAACTTCTCCTCTTCATTCTCAGCTTCCTTCAGTAAGCTTTTTGCTTTTCCATCTTCCAGAAGTAGTTACTAACCTTGTGCTATTGCTCTGCTCACAGAACACTGGGAAGATCTGCAGTCTCATTTGGGAAAGTTGCCATCGTCCACACTCAGAAGAGCCAGGGTCCTGCTGTTTATGTTACAGCTAGAGATAGGAGAGAGGAGAAAGCAGAGCAAATGGAAGAAGCATCTCAATGGTCAGAGTCAGTACAGAGAGCATGAGCTACCTGTTCTGTCATCCTCCTCCTTTTGGTGACCTCCCAGTAGTAGCTTTATTTTTTTGGCTATGGAAAGCCTTATTAAGAAAGTGTTTGGAGTAGTATTTACTATCTTTTTTACGAAGAATCAGGCAAAAATTTCTGCTTCCAAAGTGTATGTAAGACTTTGAAAACCTTTTTTTGGGAATGTTAAGTACAAGAATGTGCCTACCTTTTTATCGGTGCTGTTTTAAATGTTCAACCTGCATTCACTAGTGTGAGCTTTGACATGTTTGATTGTGTCATGATAATCAGGTTTTGACCAATTCCTGTCTTCAAAATATTGAAACAGTAATATTTTAACAAAATACATCTTTTGGATGATTTACTTACGTGTTATTTCTCTGGTTCCCTGAAGAGTAGGAAAAATACTGTTTGTGTAAGTTCTAGCCCACTACAGCAAATACTATTTCCATAAATACTTGCACAAAATAAAAAATGATTTGGGGATGTTTTCCTACCAGGGTTTTTCTTCCCGTATACTTTCTGGAAGTGTCTTTTTATTGCCATGAACATCTCATAAAACATATTTTAATGTTGCATGCTCAACAATTGCAGGTATTTATTTTCCAGGAGCTTTCACATCAGAGGCTCTGTATCTACAATTTCACACATCCAACTAGAGAGTAAGAAACAATTATACGAGTCTCCAGTGACGCATTGTAGCTAAGAAAACAACTGAAATAAGAAGCTATGGAGAAACAAAAATTCACAAAAGATTGAGTGAACAATTTCAAACACAGGTTAAAAGAAAATAAGCTATTTTCAACAAGCAAGTGAAGAGGCAAAAATATTGAAAAATTGATAAATAATGAAAATTATTCATTATTTGTTGGAGGGATTTTTTTACATGGTCAAAGGAGTTATACTAGATATGATTTTCAAGAGGTTTTGCCTAGAGAGATTGTCTTTGACAATGCTAGACAACTCAATGTGCGACTTTTTATTAAAGGGAACATGTACTTTGTCATGAAGTATACATAAATGGAATCAAACCCATATTCTGGCAAGTAACCTTATTATCCCCAACAGTTTTAGCTGTGATACTAATTTTCCCATTTTTTTCCAACCTGAAAGAGTACATGGTTATTGTAATTTTCGTTTAGGGCCCAAGCTGTAAGCAAACGTTTATGATGTCTGTATACCAACACCTAAGTGTGCAAAGACTGCTCTGCACATGCAAATTTTTTGCACAAGGCAGTTCTGGAGAACTGTTGTTTTATGCAATAGTATCTAGCCATATGTGTCTCCAAGTTTTTCATTTAATTCAGCATTACACTATCAAAGTGGCAGTGGACTATCTCAATCCCTGCAGATTTTTTGGTCCTTGCTGTATAGGTAGCACATGAAAATGGTTTTGCCTGATAAAGCAGAAAGGTATCACTGAATGCTGGAGCTCCTCAGCCTGCGTCTTAATCACAAAGCTGCTCACTTTATGGGAAATTTTTTATATTATGACATAGATCTATAGTAGAAGATCATGTCTGAGCTTATGAATGAAATGTTAACTTTTCTAACAAATCTACTTATTCACTGTATACTCAGTCTTGCATTCACTGTCCTCTGAGGTACTTGGTAGAGTAAGTCCAGATTGCAGGACAGAGAATTGTCCCTGGGGATCACTACGAATAAGCTGAAAGCTCTTATATTTCTAAAGGGTTTATGCTGTTGCAATATTTCTCTAACTTGTTTATATTCTGCCTGTTTCTGGGAATAGGACTGGTAGTACTGCTTCTTTTGAATCTTGTGTGATGCTTTCCATTTTAAGATCCTGTCTTCACTTTCTGACACATTTCTCAGACTTTAAACTTGGGTTTTGAAATGTAAGTTTTCCTGTTGTGTGGCTCTCTCATACTGAATAAACTTAGGAAATATGAGCCAAAAGGGATTCTACTGTATCTCAGAAAAAGCACATGGTATCTCTTCAAGGGCTGCCAAGCCCCATTAAATTGTTCTAGTGACCTTTCCTTACAAGATCTAGTGCCCCCATCCTTGAAAGGGGTCCTTCTGTCTTGCCTAAATTAATTGCCAAATTAATTTGGATCAGATCACAGGCCCTTGAGAAGTGCAATTTTACAGCTGGAGCCAGCAGCAATGCCTGGGCTGCAGGCTTAGGAGTCCAGTCTGTCCTGTGTGCCCAGCAAGAGGAGCTGGACTCTGTGGACATCCCACAAGACCTTGGTTACTGCACATACTCTGCTTGTACACGTGCTTTATATACAGGAGGCATGAGCTGAAATTACAGACATTGCAAATAACAACCCAACTGCATGTAGGGAGCAAGCAGAGCTTTGAACAAAGCGTGTTCTGAGGTGAAGGATGCTGAAAAACGATCATGGATGGGTACCAGAAAACAGTAACACATACTCATGTCAATCTTCCTATGCCTTCTGCAAATATTCCTCTTCTGCAAAATGAGCATAAATAATGCTTCTTCTCAGAAAAGCAATCTGAGAACCTCATGATGTCATCACTGCTTATGAAACTGTAGTACCAAGCACCAGAGCAAAGCTCATGAAGGAATATGAAATTCTAAGAAATGAGGCAGCCCTTCACCAGTGAAGGAACAGCAAATTGGATAGCTGCTCACCAAATATGCAGTGGATAAAGCAGAAGATATGTAATCAAAACATCATTTCAATAAAGATATGAATTGTGGTGAAAGAGGCAATGTTAATATTTTATTAGTTTCTACTAAGGGTCAATGTGCCACCTGAGTACCTTTGTATTAATAATTACCCATGTTAAATTACCCACTAATTTATTAATTTACCCATAGAGTAAGATTACTCTGTGTATTGTATATCATTTCGTATTAGTTAGATTTGATTTTTTCTCTATTTATCTGTGACAAATATTTCGTTATATCATCACTTTCCTCTTGAAACAGCTACAGACAGTGTGTTCCTTAAGTTCTGAGTTAGTTCTACTAGACTAATTCTCTACATCACTATGAGTAACTTTGATTGTATTTCACATAAAAACTGTAAGATATTTGATGTCACAGTTGCACAATATTCAGCTGAGATTCACTCACTAAGGTACTTCATCTGTTGAGCCAGCTAGTTCTTTCTCTCCCCATTTTCAAATTGCAAAGTCTTTTTTCTAGAAAATTCTTGCCTTTCAAATTACTGGCTAATACTGTAGCAGCAAAGATAAACTTAATAAAATAGATTAAATATGAAAAATGTAATTATGTTTTAAATTAAATGTAAATGTTTAAAAATATAAAACTTTGTAAATGTGTTTTTGCATTTTGTACTGAAACCTCCCATATATATGTATAGAGCAATTGCCCACACATAAAACTGTCTCACAAATTTCAAAGTAATAGTTTGCGTAATTATATTGAATCAGAGGGGTCCTGTTACTTTGTTCATAGCTGGGAAAAAAAGCTTATGTAATACTGAAATGAAATGTTATTACAGTCTCACTTACTCATTCTTGGAATTGGCTTAGTGATTACTTCAACATCGACATCAGTGAAAAACATTTGACATCTGGCCTAGAAAATCAGACAGCAGACCACAGAGACTTTGATTAAAAAACTCCATGTAATTTTCTCCAATCAGTAAGCTGGCCTATTCTTTTATTAGAATGAAGGCTTCTCTCATCACCTGCAAATTTCTAGGAAGACCTCAGAAAAAAGGGGGAAAAAAGCAGTTCTACCACTTTTATAACAAATTTCCATTCCAACAAGCAATTGCACAAACTGAAGAGGAGCATTGGTTCCACTGACAAATTGCTCTGCTCTGTTTCCAAAGGGTCAAACATCTGATTTCCACGAGTATTTTTGCTGTTTATTCCTTTATCAGAGGTACTATTTCATCCTTCTCTTTTTAATGATTCCTCAGGGGTTTTACACAAGATGCAAACCCATTCTCTGGAAAAATACAGCAAAATGTATCAGCTTTTTCATGTTCTCTGTATGCCACTGAATAGTCTAGGCTAGGAATGATATGGGCCACTTGCAATCATGTTTTTACGTTTTTGAAGGTATGATACCCTTCTCCAGAGCACAACCACTCTGAGAAAGAATGAACCATTATCACAGTATTACGACATACATTTAGAAAGGAGTTGCACTGCAGTATCATCATGAATTAGTGTCTCAGGCTGAGACTTCAACTCACGACATGAGACCAAGGCATCAATGAACTCATGCAAGAAATACTGCAGTAATGAACCCCCCACGCTGCCTTTCCTTTGTGAAACAATTTTCTTCAATGAAACTGGAAAATTAACTCATTTTCAACAAGCTAATTTCAATGTATCTGTTTTCAGCTCCAAGAGTGTTGCTGAAGTCCTTTCAAATGCAGTAC
Organism: Aphelocoma coerulescens; assembly: GCF_041296385.1. Lineage (NCBI taxonomy): Eukaryota > Metazoa > Chordata > Aves > Passeriformes > Corvidae > Aphelocoma > Aphelocoma coerulescens. The sequence continues at coordinate 148,480,782 of NC_091015.1, read as the reverse complement.
CCCTTCTGCCTCTGTTTTGGCAAGAACAAAGTCCTTGCTACCATGGTGCTACAGTAGATTTGCTTACCTCTTAAAAACAATGAGATATGCTGTCAAATATGATGCTACTATCAAAAGATTTGTAATCAAATCCCAATAAAGTTACAAAGTTGGAATTGAAAGAAATTACTGTATATCCTTAAACTGAATGTCACAGTGTAATCCTTACAAAAGGTAATGATCAAAAAAGTCTTGAGAGAAAAACTGTAGCAAGGAGAGAGAATAAGCTGGCTCCTGGAAACAGACCAAGAAATCTCTCTACATTGTAAACGGAGGACTGTATTTAATGATGTGCCTTACAGATCCTGATCATAATCAATCATGTTCCAATGCAGACGAGTTTCTCTTTCTCCTGTTGGGTTTTGTTAGAAGCAATCACGTTATTTTGTCCTGTATAACATAGTCCTTTAATTATGCAATAGGTTGATACCTCCAGCTACTTGCAGTCATGTTAAGGGAATAAAATCTTCCTTTATGAAGATGTGCCTAGTGGCCCAAACAAAACACCTCAAAACATATAACAATATAACATTAACAGCATAGAGCTTTTTTGCCTACATATAGGGAAAGAACAACCTGCTTGCTATCAGAGCACAAATGCTGATCGCTGCATCCTGGCTGTATTCTGTAATTCCTTCCTTAACTTTAACTACTAATTGTAAAACACCATGCTTCATTTTCCACTAAAGCATTAGCATATGACTATGAATTTCACAGTATAGAAAACCTATTTTTATGATAGATATAACTAAATCTCATTGAGAAAGATAATGAATAGGATCTATTGCCCTGTTATCCAAAGTCTTGTTACTCGGTTTTACATTCTCAAAATGTTTTGCATTCATGCTACACTCCATTCCACAGCAGTCATTCTTTTTAATAGTTAAAGTGCTGTAGTCTCTCTGCTACGGGCTAGGTCAGTTATTCCTTTTGTAATAGTTGCAAGAGAGAATAAACCCAGAATGTATATTCTCCTGTCTGTGTTAGGGAAAATGGGGACAGAAGTGCACACAATGGAAGGTTTTCTCATGTGACCTGGGGAAGAAGTGGGATACACATGGGGCTATGATGAGCTGTATCTTGTGTTTGCTTTGTTCTGCTGCATGGCTGCATTCCCACAGTAAACTATTGCAGAACTGGACATTAATAACTTTACTCTCACTAATTGGTTATGGACTTTATGGTACCAATCAATAAACTAATTAAGCTGGGTCAGTTGGTCTCCTGAGCCCTTCTTAAGAACAACAAATAGACAATTGTCAAACCCATGGGTCACAGACACCGCCAGAAGGAAGTGAATGATGTACCTGGAGGATGTGGGCAAATGCAGATTTCTGTGAGCCTGGCCGGTGTACCAAGGCCTGTTGAGGAGCTGCTGCTGCTGCGAGCAGCAGGCAGAGAGGAGGCAAGGACACCTATGGAAATACTTGAAGCATGGCTGTAAAGGCAAGCCCAGAGAAAAGGCTTTCTGAGAAGAGCATCGGCTGGAAAGACCTCAGAAATTTCTTCCCCTTGTGCCTCAAGAATTTAAAGTTTCTTTTCAAAAAATATATCAAATAGCATTAAAAGCAGATCTGCCTCTGTCATTCACTTCACCCTCCAAACAGATCTAGCCTATAACATTTCAGCATCTATCTTAAGGGATTGGGTGAAAAATGCAACAGAAGCGGTTTTCCTTCTTTTCTCTTGAGCATATACTACCATTCCTGCCTCTGCAAACACTGAATTTTATTTAAATTTTCTTCTGCCTGGAACTTCAACCACAGCCATTTGTTTTTCTCCCCATGAGCACATTACAGAAATTTACTTTAAGCTGATTGACCGTGACAATGTATGATAAACATGATCCTTTATGCAGATCTGTTTAGTGCAATGCTGAAATAAAAGGCTGAAATACAAGAAATTACACAATCATATAATCTATGATTGCTGTGAATTGGAGTAAGTGATCCTGGCTACTTCTTTCAGAACTGATCCAGTATAATTCTATTTCAAGTTATCTGAATATAAATTAAGTGACACCAAATGTATTTTGTCTTCAAAGTAACATTTGTTTACTGAACTCTACATGGTATAGCCAAGGATGTAAAAATTCTTCATGTAATTACAGTAAAGCAATTAAAAGCACACCGAGCTTCTGAACTAAGCAAGTGACATTTTAAGACTAAACTAAGAGAGGTCTCTGCTGTTGCATAATTCCACACACTGCTCCATGATATCAAGCAACACATTTCTTTTATCTTATAATTCTTTTTGAATAATTTCATCACTAACAAGTGATATCTCATCACATAGGACTAGGGCTTTTATTATTTGTTTCATATGAATCTTTGAGTATGGCTTACCTGAACCTCTGTTGTTTTGTACTGTCATGAGAGGGAAAAAACCCCATGTCCAGTAACATTTTATATGTAGCATAAAAGGTCCATTTAACTAATTTGTTTTAAACAATACAGTGATTTGGTTAGGTGTTATTTAACTTCTCCCTCAGAATAAAATTAACCCTTCTATTAACAAAATCTTCACCATATTTTTGCAATTTTTCCTTTTCTACAGAACCATACAAGGAAGTGATTTTTCTTTTAGCTTTGGATGTAATTAAAGAAGACTCACTTTGGTGAACCTGAACTACTTTTTTCTTACTTAAACGATTTTTATGTTATTTACAGGTGTAATGAATTTTTTCTTTAATTTACACTTGAAGTATTTTGTTATAATACAGTTTCAACCACAAACATTTTATACTGATAGTAAATTTGATATAAATTTGAAACAAAATCCTACTTTATAGCAAAATAGATTTAAGAAACAATAAAGTATTTAATTTAAATGAATATATTATTTTCCTAAATCACCTTCAAAATTCTAGCCCTAATCTCTAAGTGTTTTTTTTCTGATTACAGGTCTTTTCTGCATACTTTAAATTTCTAGTCTTTAAATTGAAAAAGACAGTGTGCTAATATAGAGACCATACCACTAGGATGTCTCCTAAATTTTCTTCATTTTCATCTGTGAGATAGGGGGAAGTCTGTTGTCTGAAAGAGTCGACATTTATTATGGAGACTAAGGGGGGGCTCTATTTGAAAATGATATATTGGAATGTTTACTAAGAAAGGGTTTGGTACATATTTCTAATGCTATGGATAGTGTTTCATCACGAATCCTTTTTGGAGGGCTTATCTCTGAAAATTTCATAATCTGTCTCTAAGGGGATTGTATATACAAATGCATTAATTCTTTGTTTGAGTATCTTATGACCATCCTAAATATGGGATCCTGCAGAAGGGTCCTGCCTAATCATGTGTTTACAAAGTTTATGCTTGTTTGCATACTGTATGGTTGCCAAAATGTCTGGATTCGGGTCTGTAACTGCACAGCTGAGATGAGCTGTGCTATTTTCTGATCAGTAAAGATGCTCTATGATTTGCTGTTCCTAGAAAAGTTTCTCTCAAGATCGTGTTTTAAAGGCTATTGTAAGATTTTCTCAAGCAAAATGAATAAAAATACTTCTCATTATAATGAAAAGGTTTTCTCATTATAACATTTTCAAACCTTTGGAATTATCTTAAGAGCAACCTTGACTGCATGGCTTAAGTACCTACTAATTTCTTTGTTTATTTTGGATTTTTTTTACAATAGCTATATTCTTGGAAGATATTTTCCATATTTAGTTACTTATATGTATCTCAAAGCTAAGAACACGTATAGGAAAAAAAATTTGCAGATGTAAAGTAATCTCAATTTTACAGAAGTAAAGTTTGATCTTTATTACACTAAAAGAATTTGGCGTAACAAGGCATTGTTGTTGGGGCTTTGAGTAATATGATGATAAACGGAAATGAGAAATGAAGGGATGTGCTTTGCTGTAGAGTTATGCAGCTTTCAGCTCAGAGACAACAAGCCGACTTTCTTTGCCTTTATTTATCATATTGTCTGAGAATATTAAAACACCACATGATGTCCTCCTCTCCTAATGTCAGCTTGCACCTCTTTTTAAATTTTGCTGGCGTATATGCAACTTTCCAGTTACAGTGTAAGCAATTCTAGGAAATCTCACCACATGATTCTGTAAGAAAATAAAAGCAATTTTCATGTATTAGAAATTACTTCAATTAACAGATTTTTTCTTTCAGCTCTGACATCACTGTGAATTCTGCTTACATGGCAAAAATAATTTCAGATAATATTTAGCAGACATACTTTCCCTCTATTTGTAAGCTCTTAGCTACACTGCATTGTGCATAATAATTCTCTCACAAAATATTCATATAATATCCTAAGCTGGAAGGCACCCACAGGACGGTTGAAGTCCAGATCCTGGCCCTGTGCAGGACCGTCCCAAGAATCACACCATGTGCTGGAGAGCATTGTCCAAACACTTCTTGAACTCTGTCAGGCTTTGTTCTCTGACCACTTCCCTGGGGAGTTGTTCCAGTGTGCAAACATCCTCTGGGTGAGGAATCTTTTCCTGATATCCAACCTAAACCTCCCCTAACACAACTGCAGTCCATTCCCTTGGGGCCTGTCACTGGGCATCAGAAAGAAGAGATCAGTACTTGCTTGTAAATATCTTAGTCATGAGGAATCTGTGGACTAAGAGGACTCTCAGTCTCCTCCAGGCTGAATAAACCAGGTGACATCAGCCACATCTCATATCTTCACCATCTTTGTTGCCCTCCCTTGGACTATCTTTAATAGCTCATTATTCTTCTTATATTATGACACCCAAAGCTGCCCCCAGCACTGAAGGTGAGGGCACCCCAGTGCAGAGCAGAGTGGTTCAATCCCCTGCCTTGCCTGGCTGGAAATGCTGTGTCTTGATGCCCCCAGGACATGGCTGGCTCTCCTGGCTCTCAGAGCACTGCTGATCCATATTCAACTTCCCATTGCCCACGGTCCCCAGGTCCCTTTCCATGACACTGGTCTCCAGCCTCCGTACATTCAGTCTGTCCATACATCCAGGGTTGCCCCAGCCCAGGAGCATAATCTAGCACTTGTATTTGTTAAACTTCACACAGCTGGTGTTCGCCCAGCCCTCTGATTTTTCTAGGTCTCTCTACAGGACCTATTACAATGTAGGGTCTAGATTATCTCTGTAGGGCCTATATTATAGAGTAAAATGTTTTCAGCATCCATCTGACACTGACCATAAGTTCGTCCAGGAACCAATGTCTTCCAGATCATATTGCTGCAGGAGTTTTTACTGTTCTCCAAATTACTATTTGCATCCTCTATTGTACTTGCTTAATGGTCTGTCACATTCTTTTCTTGTTCATACAGTTAGGGTACTTTTGTGTCATGGTTTAGAGGAGTTTCTACCAACACAAGTATAGGGAAATTATTTTAAATCACATACCTAAGAATCTTTTAAATGAAAGCTTATCCCTCCATTAGCATTTTGATCCAGTGAATCTGTAGCAGTTAGAGGAAGAATGCCACCCACTGAATTAACACCAATTCTGTTCACATCCCAGGTTTTTCTTACAGATTCCTTAACTTCATACTGATAAAGCCCAATACTAGACGGTTCTGATACTTGGGAAGACCACAAGCCAAAGAAGTATGATTCCAAAATTCATATAAGGGGCAGCTGAGTTTTAAGCTGTTGAAATGAGATATCAAAAAGAAGCATTAACACATTTTGCAACACATTGCATTTGAAGAAGGATGGAGCAAGTAGACTTTTAGGAGTTTTATGATATGAAAAATGCTGAGAATTAAAGTAGAATCAACAAAGATTTTTTTTAAGTTTTGGAAAGGAGATACTGATGGATTGCAGACCACAAAACTGTTACATCTCTAAAACCTGAGGCAAGCATAGTTTATTCTGAAGTAGACCTGTAAAATGAGCAGGTCTGATCTTGAAACTACTGAAATAAAATGGTGTGCAAAAATATGGGCCAGTGCTATTTTGCCCCATGTCATTTTGCATTCAAGAATATGCATACCTCAGGGGACAATAAGGCCATAAGGAATCTTCTTATGATGTTTTTTTCTGATGACAATCCCAGTTCTGTTATTCTATTATGCCACCCAGACTTAAGCAATAGTCACATTACAGCCATCCACATTCATATGATTTTTTAAAAAAGGGGTTATTACTTGTAAGGTCAGGCCAGCATTTTGGGTGTAACTGTAAATGACCTTTGCTATACTTGATAGTATTTTTTTTTATACAGCAATGACACTCAAAGAAAGAAACAGTGGAAATCAGCGCAGCTTTCAAATTAAGTAGATAATGGCATTAACATCTGCTGTGTAAAACAAAAAGCACAACTCCCAGTCTCAATTTTTTTGAAATTAGGTCACATCATAGGAGAATGAAAACACTCTTCTGAATGATACATCTGAATTTAACAGTACATTTTCATATCGTATAGTCATTCAAGATAATTTAGAATAAGAAGAACTTTATTTGTCATTTAAATATTCACATTAGCACTGAATACCACAAAGAAAGCTGTACTCACATTCCACTCCAGAGCAGAACTATTATCCCATAATTCATATGGAAATTTGTACCTGAAAAACAACGGCAGGAATCATTGAGTCCATACTGTTGTTTTGTGTGGCTATATTAGACATTAAAATAAATTTCCATTACTGCATTTTTATTTTTTTATATACAATTCAACAACAGATATAAATGTTTAGATGCTGTAAATAATATAAAACATGGACACAAGCAATAATAAGAAAATACCTCCATTTTGAACAAAACTGTACCCTTGTATTTCAAAGGTACTTAAAATAATCGATCATCCAAATAAGAACATGTGCTTGGTAGGATACTGAGTCTCACAGGAGAGGGCACTGATCTGTTAAGCCACATATGATGATAAGTAAAAGAGAGGAAAATTGGCTGGCAACAACTAACATATTGATACTGAGAAAATATTTCCTGGCATGAACAGGAAGGGATGGAGGGCTATGGAGCCTGCCTTCACTGGTATCCAGTGCAGCAGAGGCAGGGAGGGACCTCAGAGAGGGCAGCAGGACCATGTGCTGCTGCTGTGCTGTGGCTGGCAGGTGCAAGCCCCCTTAATCTGCCTTGCTAGGTGAGTTTGTGATGACAGTCCTGCACCTTTCAAAGCTGTACTCAACAGTGTGCTCAGATAATATTTTAATGACTTAAAAAATATTTTAGAAACAGCCTGGTCTGAAGGAATGTCTATGGGTAGACACTAAGTGTTGCCAACCTTAAAAGTCGTTTAATGTTAATTCATTAAAGTAACAAATATTCCCATGGAATTTTTATTATTTCCTTAAGGAGATTTGCAAAGAAAATCATAGCATGATTAGCACTGCTTTAAAATGTGAAGTTAATTCACATTTTTCCATTGTTGCAAAACATTTTTCTATGTGAATTTCCCACCTCTGAAGTGGTGAGGCACTACTCACAGGGTTGTTGTGACTACAGAGGGTTAAATTATTTCTCGTGATTCGACAAAGCAGTCTTTGTTTATCTAGGGCAAGCCATTTGCAAACAGAGTTCGCACTTCACAAATACATTGTCTGCTCATAATTGTTTAATGAGCAACATCTACAAACAAAGACCAGTGGTGGGGTTGGCTGTGACTAATTTCCTCTGCTCAGGGTTTCCACTGGGTAGCTGGTCATTTTAGCTGCACCATTTTGTTTCTGCTCTTTTTAACAACTCAAGTGATTTAAGGAGGAATTGACACCTCTTAAGTAATGACAGTGAGACAGGTATGTTTTCCCTGCTTTTGATGGATTTTTTTTATTCAAAACTCATTGTATTTTTCAGTTTGTTCTGAGAATAGAATCTTGATGGAGATCACTGAGGGCCATCCCAAAAAACCAAAATACTCCACAGAAATATCAGGAAACAAGCAGGGAACAAGCCACAGGGAATTGCCACTTAGAATCTGAGTAGCATTCTTGAGCATGGTCTCGCAGTATTTCCTGAGCTCTCACTGCTACTGTGAGGATTAATAGAACATCTAGAAGATGCATATTACCATTATCTTCTTGATATATCACATTGTTGGGTTTTTTTATACTTGATAATACTTGATTCTTTTCCTAAGCTTATTTGTCACAACATAAATAAATGCTTTTTAAGAATACTATTAGCATGGTCTTTTTGGAGTCCCAGCAAAACAATGAGCACTGCTGTTTATGATAACTTATGATAACTCACAATATTTATTCAGAGCTCAGTCCCTACTACCACCATTTGCAGGCCAATCTCTGTCTTTTGGCCTTAATCCCCTCCCTTGACACCCTTCAACATGAAAGGAAATGTTAGGAAAAGCACTAAATGAATTAGAACTTTCAAACTTCCATCAAACAAATAAGCAACAACCAAAAAACCCCTTCATCCTTCTCTCGTTATGGTTTGTTGAATCTTCTTTTGTCTTGTTGTATAATAGGAATAATGTTCATGGCACTGGAGTATACACACAATAAATAGCTTCTGTGGTTATCAAACACCTCAGCTTCACTTCAGTATTTAATCACCCACAAAAGCCATTTCTTGCCTTGTATACTTCTCTGCCACAAACATTATCCTGTAGCTAACATACACCCTGGAGTGCCAGACCTTCATTTTGCACTCTGAAAGCTGAATTGGAAGAATGAAAAACCCAACTCTCGGTTTTTAAAATAACAGTTGAAAAGTTAAAAAGGGGGTAATAGTAATCAAAATCCCCATGCTCCCATTATGTAGTAGAGAGAAAGGGCTGACTTAAATGGTCTCCCAAAATTACCTGCTGGAAGGATTCCAAGAAAAAACATAGTTATGATAGACATATGCTAGCAAATTATGATAATAACTTGTTTCTGGGAAGAATTAGCTTTTCTCCCATGTTAGAAATAACCCTGGCAGAGCCAAAAATGCTCTTCATAGCACAACTTTGAGAAGTTTCGAACAATAAATATAAATGCCTCTCTCAAGCTGCTTCTACACACCCTAAATGTTAATGACCTGAAAGGCATAAAGAAACATAACATAAAATTAATATTCCCTTAGTTCATCTTCCCTGCCTTTTTTACATCCATTTCTTCACCATTCCTCAGGTTTCCCCTTTAAGCTGTTGACAGCACTGGAGAGCTCCTGAGATCCTCAAAACTGGTGAGCTTCTTTTATTCTTGGGCAGTTCTGTGTTAGCAAACTGTGTGCTCCTGGTCAGTCCAGCTGTACTTTTCATTTATCTCACCTATGTCTGATCAACACTATTTGATCAAACTAAGTTACTCCAGTTGCTAGATGGATATTTGTGGCTTCTAAGTACTTAGAAGTCAAAAAGGGAGAGATGAGAGAGAACTGAGCCTGTGGGAAAGCAAGACAATGAATGAAACTTCTTCTATTAATGCCAGAGAAGAAATATTCTGGGAGAGTATTAAGACAAAGAAAATGCTTCGGAAGAGAAAGAAAAAAATGAGGGAAGGATGGAAGGCAGAAAAAAAGAGAATGATAATGGAATCTTTACAGAGAGAAAGTAGTAAAGTAGTTCATTGACCAGAGAAATTAATGAATCAACAAAAGGAAGAGAGGTCATGCTATAAAGAGAAAAACAGAAATGACAAAAGAAGAAGGAAAAACTAAACAAGTTCCACAGTGACTGGAAGTAGAACTGAAGTTTAGTAAGAAGGGAAAGGCATTATAGTACTGGAAAGGGGGACAAAGAACTGGAAATGAGTAAGAGAAGGTCAAAAGAGAAAGAAGGGATGAAAGAAAAGAGCTAGATAGAGGGAAGAACAAAGCAGCTAATGTTTGGCTGATGGATGTATTTTTCAGTGCTTTGGCCACTGTGAAATTATAAAAGTGAAAACCCAGGGACTACTATGTTGCACATTCTGTTGTATAAGCTGGAGTTGGACGAGAAACACCATGCACATGAAAGCAGTGAGAGCTTGCACTGGAGCTTACCTCTTTTCCTACATCCTTTTGATTTACTCTGAATTTGTTAACGTTATTTAAAGGGAAGAACTATAACGTGAAGCTGCAAGATGAGTGAACCCACACTGGTGCATGTTAGCGGCCTTCCCCTAATTCTTTAGAAGGAATTTTAATGGAATAGTTAGTGTCTTTTGCATGCATGAGAAGGGAGGCTGCTCCAAAACATGGCAGAGGAAGCACTTTAGAGGCAGACATTGTTTGAGCTGCTTCTTCTAGAAAAGCAGAGGTTGTTGGAATGTTACTCAAATAAACTTTTCGGTTTTCAATTCCAGTATCTGTGGTTTCAGGTTTGTTCTTAATATGAGGCTCACAGAGAAAGACTTGTTATAAGAAGATTGCACATTTGCAATGTTAGATAGTATGATGCATTGCAGCTTTGCCAGTCTGTCTCCAGAAGACTAGAAGAGAGACAGGTAGTGTGAAGTCAGGAATATGTCAATTCAGATATTCTGTTGAAAGGTTAATTTTAATTAAAGATATCCAGCAGCGGAGAGAAGGATTTACACCAGGCAGTCACCCTGCCCCCTCTCCCACATAGCACATCTCCAGCTACAGGAAACAAGGAAGGAAGTCATCTCAAGGGGGAAGTGAACAGAGAGATTTATTTTCTGCTGTGTTGAACTTTGTCATGTTAAAGCATCCTGCCATCTAATGGAGCTCCCAGTCCTGATTTGGTCAGTTCTCAGGGTCTCCCTCTACAGTGAATAGGAAGGGGTGGATATGAAGAATCACATTCATGAAAGCAGAATGATGACCTTTTTAAGGAGAGGGGGTTTTTTATATTAATCTCATTCAAGTGTCTAAAAAATCACATTACAGAGTCATTTTCTTGCCTTTATCCATTCACTGGCCCAAATAAATATTGCATTATTGCATACAGATTCACGTGATAGACAGAGGAGGTTCCATTGCAGGTCACCTCACAGCCAAGGGCATTCTCTGGGGAACCAAAAGATGGGATCTAAGGGCCCAACAGGAAAGAAAAATTTAGAGCTAGACATTTCACAGTCCAAATTAATAGAAAAGCCACAGACTCCTCAGGTGAAAATGTGGATGCAGTCTCTTTGCCATCCTCTTTTTCTGTGTTACCTAAACCTGATAGATCTAGTCCTATGGTGGCATAAGTAGAGGAAGACTTACCTGTGATTAAGGCATAGACAGTGAGCCTAGGTGCTTTGGTCTCTCTGGATTTAGGAGTTTCTTGCTTTCTCGAGGTGTCAGGGAAGCTGAGGTACGTACAGGGTTAGACAGGGTGATACAACGTTATTAGATACAGCCATACCTACCTATATTGGACTCAGGTGCCAAAGGAGGCATTGTGATCTCTAAGTTCCCCTTATCAATTGAGCCCCATGTTTCTGTCAGCATCCTTGTTCCTTTCAGAAATGTTCGTTTTGATTGGGTTTTTCTTTTGTACAACCTGCTTTACATTATTTGTTGCTTCTATAAACTTATAAAATTACGCTATTTTATAGAAATGTAAATCACTTAAGTCACCTAAAAATACGAGCTCTGTTCAATACACTCAGGATGAAACAGCTGTATAAGCTTTAACCCTTTATGCCAGTCTCTGTTTATTATCCTTACTTATTTAACTCACAAGCTGAAATAACTTCCTTGTCCTGAGCCATGCACTTCTGACCCAGCTTTAGTATCTTTCATTTGGCATTCACACTGTTTTTTCAGTACATTGTAAGTGGGACTGGAAACATGCCCTCTCATTTACTAGACACTCTGCTGATTTCAGTGACTTATAGCTTAGGAAAATTTCATCTGTTTGGGATAAAATAATGTTATATGCCTTCTGTCTGACCTAGGTTGGATTCTTCGACAAAGTTTCAGCAAGGATAATTGAGTCCTGTATTGCTCATTTTGAAAAACACTGGTATCACTGCCATGAATAATGTCACCTTTTCTTTGCACTAAGGCAGGGACTATGGCTTGGACTAAGTGACCTTTTTATCCAGCCACAAGCAAGACAAAGCCAGCCTGCATAAGGCCGCCTGTTGTCTTAGTTTGATCTGCGGTTGAAAGTCAGACCATTTAAGCGGTAATATATGCCGGTGTAGGTGGTCAAGGTGGGGAAGCAGGCCAGCTAATCTTATTTTCTCCCATGGCATGCTCTCCAGCTGGAGTCTTACAGTCACCAGGATTGAAGGGCAAGACTGATGTAGAAATTAGTCCTCTTCCTACAAATGTGCAGCCAGTGTAAATTTTCTGGTCCCAGGTCCGCAACCGAACTGTGCAGAACAATTCTTCTCTAACAAAATTTGTCCCAGTTCTTGCTGTGACATGCATGCACTGCTGCTCAGTGGGATGAAGCCTTCAGGGAGCATGGCAGGGAGACCACAAGTGGCTAAAGGCAACATTTCATGTGATCAGCTGAAACAAGAGGAGTCAGGGATTTGAGCACAGACCTCAGAATGAAAAGTGGCACCAGGTGACTCATCAGACAAGGGATAAGAAAGGTCAGATGTCTGTGTGCACAATGGACGTGAAATGACACTAGATATTAGGAAGAAATTTTTTACTGTGAGGGTGGTAAGTCACTGGAACAGGTTGTCCAGAAAACCTGTGGCTGCCCTGGAAGTATTCAAGGCCAGGCTGAATGGGACTTAGAGCAATCTGGCCTAGTAGGAGGGGTCCCTGGCCAAGGAGGGCAGGTTGGAACTAAATTTAAGGTCCTTTCCAACCCAAACCATTCTATGATTCTGTGATTCAGACAACAGAGAAAAGGGCTGGACTAAAGCAAAATGTGTTGCATAAAGTTTCAGGATTGAGTGATGCTGGACCATTACTTAAACCAGAATTTTCATAAGATTTCAGTAGGTATATTAATTTCCTGGGTCCTGATTTCAGACTGGGATGTCTGTCTTGTGGAAATGGTAAACCACTATGTCTAACCAAAATGAAAGAGGATGTGTGCAGGGATGCCACAGAGTTCTCCCAAGGATTCAAAAAAATCAGATTCTAGGTATATCTGGTTGACAATTAGAGGAAGCTTTCCATTTTCATCAAAATTTCTTTCATCTTTAGCCTGTAAATAATAACAGCACGACAATTACCCCCATGATGAGACTTTTTGAGAAAAACAAGTTGGTAGAGCACTCGAGTGCACTGGTGGCAGGGCAGGATCTGTAGGAGGCACTGCATGGCATGCACTTGCAGGTGTTGTGTCTCCATCTTATGCCACTGCAGCAGTTGCACGGCTCTCCCCACTGTTACAGCTACCAGTGAGCACCTAAGAGGAACCCAAAAATAACCAACTGCCTTCGGGGAAGGTATGAAAAGTGCACTGTAAATACAGTCTCAGCATACACTGAGCAATGAGGAGACAACAAATACAGAACAAAAGCTCGTGAGGTGAGGGTTGTCCATCAGATGCGATGGATGAGGAAGGGCTTTGTGCACAGCTGGATGTTAGCCGTGCAGTTAAGGGCTGTACCAGAATGAATGCAAGAAATGAGCCAGATCAATGATGCCCAAGAAATATTTTCTAGTATTTGAGCAGCTGATTCTGAAAACCTTAATGAAGTTCTTCAAAGCCTTTCTTTGTGTGTATGTGCATGTATTTATGAAATTAAGTACTTCACTCGGTCATTTTTATAAGCTACTTTTGTTCCTTACTTTTTGCATATATTCATTCATCTTCATTTTTATTTAAAATTAAATGAAAAAGTATTCTGATATCAATGATAATGGTACTTTATTAAAGACTATTTTCTAAAGATGACACCTGATATTTATAGTGTCTGCATTCATTGTGGTGGCATCATAATACTGTAATTATTTGATATAATAAAAGGCATTATTTCTCTGTGTAAGTCTCACCCCAATCCAAGTAACCAATTTGGATCATTGATTCTTTTTGCCAGGAGTATCCATCCACCAATGATTTCCTGTAAATCTAAACCATGATAATAAGGAGAACAGGCCATGTTCTTTGTTTGTTACCTTCATCAAAGGCAATGTATCAAGGATACATTTGACCTTATTATCTTTAACTTGCTGTTAAATTCATAATAACATTCATGAAGACGTTTAAGTCCCACATATGACACCAGACCCAGATTAAAACCATTAGTGAACAAAAATCAACATATTATTTTAGGAGTTCAAACTGTTGCAGAAATCTTAAAAATCAGCCTAGAACTCGATGAGAAATTTTTAAAATGCAAAAAACAAAAGTGAGTGTTGGTGTAAACAAAGCATTGCAGTAAAATTAAAATGTGGTAGATGCAACTACCAAAATGCTTTCTTGAGTAAGACAGATAAGCAAGATTTGGTGTTTCTGTTTATTGGGATTGTGTTGATTAATACAAGAGGGGTTTTGGAAAAACCATGCAAGAGATACTACATTTAAACAGGAAACAGATGGCCCTTAACTGGGCATGCAGGTGAGGAAACAGTGGCTTCCTAATTTCACTGAGCCAGCAAAACAAGAAGAAATATAATGCCTTCTTTGTTCCCTTCAGTCCAGTATACCCTGGAATAGATATTACTTTTTAGCTTCTTAAAATGTATTTTAATGTTTTTACAGACACTCATAACAAGATTACACTCTGGACATGGGCTCATTTCTGATGAGTAACCCTCCTAATCATGTATTTTCAGACATGCAAACCATTCCTGCTGAATCACACATATGGTGGTACTACAGCAAACAACAGAAATCTGTGAAAAGTCAACTATTTGCAAAGCACGGTGGGCCTGGAAGAAACCACAATAATTTATAGAATGCATTAAAACTGGATTGCAAGGAAATTTATGATAGGCAGACGCACAATAATGAAAAAACCACAAAGATTAATTAACATAAAAATTCTAGCTGTCATATTTCTCTAAGTAGAAATAATTACAAGGCAATTTTATTTCACTGAATGAACCTCCAAATGGGCACAGAGTAAAGTCAACATGAAAATGAAAGTCACCTTTAGACTAGTAAAAGAACAGGTCACAAACTATTTGGGTGGGCTGGTAGTAATGCAATTTCTTTGTAAAATGCAACTGCACTGGAAACAGTACGAAGTTCAGGACACAAGAAAATGTAAAGGATTTTTTAAAATCTATTTTCTTTGACATTTTCCATATATTTATATGAAAAAATAAAAAGTAGCCTTAAAAATAAATGCGTGAAGAAATAAAACAAATTTTTTTGTTTTTAATAACAGGGGAAGATTCTGTGTGAAAAATGTTATAATCCCGATGTGTTTTACAATATATATACATATATGCAACAATATATAAGCATATATATATATATTTACCCCCCACAAATATACAAATATCAAACACAAAAAGCCATATCTGAGGTACAAAATGGAATGACACCAAGTTTCAGTGTCAAAGAAGAATTTTCCCCAGAATTTTGAGTTTAGTCTCTTTTGCACTGCTCTGATTCAGGAGGTCCTCACTGAAGCCAGTAAAATCCCATCTCTGACACTGGGTAAGGGGAAAGATGAATATATTCCTCCAGCTGACCTGGAAAACAAAATCTGAATATCATTTTTTAAGTCACTGTGCATCTGCAACCTGTGACTACTGGTGTTGTATCAGATATGGCTGATGACACTGAAGTGGGAAGTGGAATGTTTTTTAGAGAAAATGTCTGTGACAGAGCACTGGAGAGGCTGACCTGTATGCCCTGCTTTCATCCTCTCTAATTAAGCTGGAGCAGATACATTCCTTGTCGAAATTGATAGCTGGTGGCAGATCCAAATGAATTTTCACATATTTCTGATGATGTACAATACAGTCTTCTTGTTTATGCAGCATCATGCTGTATGCCAACATGATGCACCATACCATGTGAGACTGGCAAACTTGCAAAGGAGAGTAGGAACAATTTTAATAGCTTTCTTTCAGATTGGATTGTAGGTATCTGATCTAAACGTTAGGTGATTTCTCTAGAAGTACATATCAGTAAAGGTTGATGATTTAAGCGTCTCCAAATACTTTTAATCTTCAGATATTTTGGTGCCAAGTCCTTTTTAGTGAATATAATGGACTTCAATGTTGAGAGCAATGAAGAGGGTGAGGTTTTCATATACATGCAGCTCCAAGCTTCTTTAATGCCCTTTGAAATGTAGTGGAACAAAGATGCTTTCTTCTCTGATTTAGCCAAATGGAAGTGAGGGTTTATTTACATTTAGACTCATTCAAGGATATATTTCTTCTTCTGCAATGTATCTATAATATTATAGTTAGGAAATCCAAACGGATTTTATCTACTGTTCAAAATCTATTTTTCAACTCATTACATTAACTATCTCATCAATTCTTAGTTAACTTTTTATACATACATATTTTGATTGGATTCCAGTTCCCAAAATTTTCACCTAAAATTTTTCTCTTCTATTTATATTTTTAAATTTCTGACCTTTTTCATTTATGTAAATTTGATTAAAATTCTAATAGTTCTAATAAATGGAGAGAAGGATTGTGGTCTTGTGGCTAGAGCACAAGGCCAAAAGGAGAAGTGTGTATGAAATAAGTCTCTGGTTTTGTAACTTACGGCCCTTACATATCTGTTCCGTCAGCATAGTTTCCCTGTCCTATCATGAACCTCCAGCTTCCTTCTTCTGGCTTCTTATCCTGTGAGTTGAACTTTCTTGGACTTCATTAATGTCACTTAAATGTTTGCATGGATCATCTCAAATTTCTTCTCTGCATTTTGGACTGCAAATCGGAGTCAAAGATATTTACTCTTCTTTCACAATTGGGTTCTTCAAGTTTTCCAGTCTTTTAGACTAACATGTTACTATCTGCTTCACAGAACTGTTTTGATATTTCAATAATTCATTTTTGTTATTAAAGCATATATGGGAGCAATGATGATTTGCCCCTCATTTTTGTGCATCTGAAGACTGCATCTTCAAACAACAGATCTGCACAAAAGGATCTCTGACATCTTGTATGACATTAAAGCAGCCAGGCACTGATCTCTGTGTAAAGTGCCACATTTTCAAAATCACCTCACCAATCAGCAGTTCCTAAAATTTGGCCTCAATTATGTGAACTGAGCTCTTTGAAGGACTGTCCTGATTTGTATTGAATGTGCACATTAATCAAACATGGAGAGTGTGGCATACTGACAATACTTTGTTCTCTAAAAATGTATCTGTGCTGATAATGCCTGAATTTGTTTTGTTCCGAACCAGCTGTGAACTCACACTGATGAGTGTGAAGTAGGTAAAAGATTATGCCAAATCAGAAGAGTCTTTATTTTATATCCACTTTCAACCAGTGATGAACCTATGCAAGGAATAAAAATATGTGTGCTCTAACTAGTCTAAATCTTGCATATGGTTACATGTCTGTGTACTTTTTTTTGTTAGAAGGATGAAGCATGGCGGGAGGCTGTGCAGGTCTGTGCTACCACTGCTCAGTGCAGGGCTCAGCAACTGAGCAGCTGAAAAAAGCCAGACTGTTTGAAAGAGAAGCAGCAGTGGTTACTTAAAATGAAAAAGATAAATATCATGAACAGGTTCCTTAGGGCAAGCTCAGGGTAGGGTGAAACAGCCATATAAGTTGTAGTAAATAAAGGAAATGTCATTTGTAAGTCTTATAAATACAATACCATTATTAACTTCAGTAATAAATAAAATGTGCTGTACTATCTGCAATGGTTACACGCATTGAGACTATTATTTTTGGTGACTAGTTGTAAAGGTTCTGGTGCATTGCTGAAATAACAGCTGAAATAGCTGAAATAGAGGGTCTGGGTAGTGATAAGCCATTTCCTTCTCCAGGCTTCCTTTCACTGCCCATTGTTCAGCAATTTTTATAGACCTTGTAAAAACTGGAATTCCCTATCCTATTAATGAGACATTAACATGCAAAATGGGGTGATACAAATGCAATATTTTTATGAAACGAGCTATATTCCTGTAATCCTCACAACAGCAATATTCCTTGATCATATCCACTCTATGATTTTACCTTGCCTGACACTGGATTTGTGATGTGGTAATATTAATGCTTTAGGACCATAATTTAGCAAAAACTGTCTAAGAACGTGCAAATCAACTAAAACTGAAATATTAATCTTCTTTTATGTTGTGTGTTATTTTACTATATATATGTGTGTATAAATCCTTGTTCTGGTTATTTGTTTTCAAAATATGATTCTAGGCTTTAATGTCAGAAATAAGGGAAGATCATGGATGTTGACAAAAATATATCCAAGTATACTCAGAAGAATTAAGAGGGAAAGAAACAAATTAAAGCTTGGTAGTGATTTGTAAATTGCAATGAGCAGTTCTAGAAACACTGAAAATGGAAGCAGCAGTGCTATATGCAGTATTTGAACATCCTATCTTTTGTGACTGTGCCGTCAAAGTCCAATACAAACACAGTATGCTGTACCTAGAGAATCACTTGGTGCAAAAACACTACGTATTTTACAGTCTAGATGTTCAGTTATGATGAATGTCAACAAAAGCAGCCACAAGAATGACCCTCCTGACTGCACTTCAAAATCTTGCCAAGAAATGTATTCCCTATACTGTCATAAACAATCTATTTGGCTTCATTGTCTACTGATAAACATTTCCTATCCATTCTTTTGAAGCACGTAATATTGACATACTCTGAGATAACAATAGGTAGTCTAAAATAAAATCCATTTGGGTTAACTCTTCTGTTCGATGTCTACTTTCCTAATAAATAAAGTGATTTTTAATTGTCATGAGTAGTCATCAAATGCTGTGAAGTGCTTTGGGTATTTTAACTTCAGAAACACAACTGTGTCTTAGCAGCACTATCCTTTTTCAGTTGTGACACAGATTTCTTGTGCAGAGGTGATACTCCTAAAGTGGCAGCATAGTCTGAAAAAAATCCCCAACAAACAAGAATACTGTTTCATCAAGCAGCAGTCATAAAGTGGCTTTTTGTTCTTTAGCTGAACTGGTAGAATTTGAGTCAGAGCATCCTGCCAGTTATCAGTAAACAAATGATCCATAGTCTCTAAGAGCCCTGTATCTCTAAACATATTATTTGTCAATCAATTTGCCAACTCTGCAATAACAGCTATACTGGCCATGTTTACAATGTCAGGAATGTTTACTGAATTAAGCATAGTTGTCAGGCAGATAATAGTATTAAACCACTGGTATTAATATTGACTCACTACAGTTCCCAACTATGCTTTTAATCTGTGGTATTTTACCACAGATAAATAGAACACATTAAAAAGTTACTTTAAATGTGGATTAATCATTGTGCTATATTTAACTGATGTCTAAGTCAAATGGGTATTTCAGAAGAAAAAAGAAAGAGGTTCCACATATATTGATGTTTCATCTTGGATTAGTGATGCGTCAACAGTCATGAAACACTTCCTAAGTAAAATTTCAAGGGTTTTTTTATGCTTTACATTGAAGGTTTTCTGTACATGTATCACATCAGAGAGAGTTAACTTTTACCACATCCCTTTTATAGCTTGAAAGAGTTAAAAAACTGGCACATATATATTAGTCATAATTATAAAGACCATTGTGTAAGCCAGGCACTGGGGCTCTGTGTCCATACTAGGCTACTGTCACTAACTCCGATAACATGCAGAAATACAGGTATGCTTGTGGCAATTAGAAATGCACAGAAATGCAGATATGTTTAGAACAATTTCCAAGGAGGTAGGAATAATAGCGCTGAGATTCATATTTTTTCCAGACTCAGAGAAAGAAAGTGATGAGAGAAACAAACACAAATTCAATTTTGTTTTTCTTCACCTTGTAAATTAGACAGGCTTATTTCTGAAAACACCAATTTTTCCAATACTTTGTACAATATTCATTCTAAGGTAGTACATTGCTAAGACATCTCTCCAAGTCACAATAGCTGAATTATGCAGTGTATTCCCAAATAAATACTCGGAGCCTCAGCATCTGCTGCTTGGAATCTGTGAGGAAATGCATTTGTGAGAAAGGTAAAAATCTCTTAGGGAAAACTGGCAGTATCACCCAAGAATCTTCAAGATGTAGGGAAAAGTGTGTCATTTTCTCACCAATAATCTGCACTTTTATCTTACATGAAACAATTTTTCACAAAAAAGTCTGCACTCCTTGTATTTGATAAAGAAGAAGAATTAGAAATAGGTCCAATTTCCTTTTGAAAAGCAGGCTTCTTCTGCTTTTGATTGGCCTTTTCTGTACCCTCTATACAAGAAGACAGATAATAAATATAATGATTTGTATTGAAAAGAAAACTGTAAGGATAATGGCCCAAACAGTGTAGGTTTTTTTTATAATGTTACCATAGTAAATAATAGCAGCATAGTTCATATGGTTATAGTTATGGCTGCATCCATGTTTCCATTATAAATCCTGTTTTTCATAAGTTTATAATTTAATTTTAATAAATTTTCCCTTGGATGAACTGTAACATAGAAGGTTTCAACAAGGAATGCTTTTTCTTTAATTAAAAAAATAATAATTTTTTTGCTAGTCTCAAGCCATCTGTTAATCAAAAAGAACAATTTACTTGTTTATAACAATGTTTTGCACCATCTAACAGAAAAAAAACCCAACTTCAAATGAAGTAACGAGGCAATTGATTAACCTATAGCAAACTGTCATCAGTCTTGATTGTGAAACAAGTTTTTTTCTCGTCTGGTGAATGTACTTTTTGACTACACATACTAATACCTCCTCCAAGCCCCCATTCTGCAGTTAAGCATATGCTTAAACTCCCTCTTCAATAGGAATGCTTTCCAGAGCTCAGGCCCTAGAAATATATACATATTTAATTAGACGGTAGTGCTTGAAGATAATTCAATCCTCTCCAAGCAGCATGTGGTTTTACTGACTTTTGAATGTCTAACAGCAGTGTATTTTTGCTTCTGTGTATTAATGACCAAATATTGCTTTCTTTCCTCCACACTAGTTCTGTGTCTTGATGGGCATATTTTCTATTCAGGGAACAGTGAAGGTATACCTGAATATCTGCTTAATCCTACAATGCCTCTGCAGACAGCACTTACTGATTTCACTAAGTATTTTACATTGCTCGGCCCAAGCAAAATGATAGCTTGTTTACCATGTATTCATTTGATTGTTCTGTGTCATAGCTCTAGAATTACTTAAATGCAGAGATGTGTGTTAATAGGGAATATTATTCATTAAACATAATGGCAATGGATCTGTTTTATTGCATATTAATATATTATAGTGTTTCAGAGTATTATGCTAATCTATTTTACTTTACATGGTTAGATATTAGTGACATAATTTATTAGTGACATAATTTAACACTCTAAATATAAATATAAAAATAATATTTCATCATTGGATAACAATATATAAATATCAGAGGTGCAAGGAGGTGCAAAATTTTAAGCAGCCATGCTTAGGAAATTTGGAAAAGATGTCTGGAAAAGATCTCCTGACAACAAGTCAAAAACCAAACCTGGGCAAGCACCAAAGCATCAAAGGCCCCCAGGAGGAGCCACCGCTTATTACTCTGCAACAACCCTTCTAATTTCTCCTTTTTAGAAAGGGAAATACTTGCTGTGCTACTCAAAGACTCTCAGCTGCTGAGATCATCACGGTCTTCTGCAAAGTGGGGGTGGGATAATCCTGTTGAGGAGAGGTGGGATAGCTGCTGTCATGTGCAGGGGAACCAGCATTGTCCTAAGGCTTCTCAAGTACTCCATGGTTCATGAGGACTCTGTCTGTGAACACACTTTACATTCAGGGTGCTCGATGAATTCTGGTCTAAAACTAGGATTCAGCTTTTATTCTTACACCCTGAACACCAGACTCATTCTTGGCCTTTATCCTGCACTAGAGCATCTGCACATATATTCAGTGGAGCTGCTGCCTTCCCACAGCTCAAGGACATTGCATGCCCAAAAAAGATGGTTTATGCCAACTGCTAGTGTCTGTAGCTGGGGACTCAGGATGAATGAAAGGGACAATGCAAAGCTATGGGGCAGCAATATGGGGGCATCACTAGGCCGTGGGATTCCCCCTGCATAGTCACGTTCCTCATCTCATCCTCTTCCTCCCTGCTTGCTCTGATGTGTGGTCCCATGTACTGGGAATCTAGCAACTAAAGAGACCACTGCTAGGGACATTACAGCTAAAAAGAGAATACTAATAAAACATAGGAGCCTCCATATTACCACTTGCCTGCATGATAAACAGCTCTACAAATGTTAATTTCTGAAATGTTACTAGAAGTACAAGCAGTACATATTGCTTCAGTGCTGCTGCACACGGCTTGTGCATTTAGGGGGAATGTGTTTAGTTTTTCTATTTATTTACTAGGGACACAAATTTTAACAACATGAAATATTTTGCTTGTATGATATGAACACCAGTAGTTTAACATAAACTATGGAAGGAATCCAGGCTGTGTTGACATATTTTATGAATGTTATGGGATGCCAGATTGGAGGTGTACATCTGTGTGGGTTGGCCAGTCATCCCACTGCCGTCTGTGTATCTGTATGCTTAAATGAATTAGCTATTATAAAAACACTGCATAAACAAGTTTAATGCTGTGCACTTTCCTTTTGCTGATCTAAATGTATCTGAATTGCAGCAAAGAAAGCTAACAATGATATCGAATTACTCTTTCACTACCCTCATGTAAAAAGTTGGAAAGCTGTGCCCCTTAAGCCATTTCATCTCCATCACTAAGGACCCCACTCTCTCCCTCTGACTCCATCTCCCTCTGTGTCATTGGCAGCAATCTTCTTGCAGCCTCTCATGGCGGGAAGTACCACTGCATAATCCTGCAGTCAAAATCATTACCGAGTGACTGCCATCCACAAGGTCATTCAAGGTCGCTGAAATCCCTTCCAACCAGCTCAGCCTGGAGCAATGACTGCCAGAAAGCAGCACCAGATTGCCCTGCTACCAGTGCCAGGATACCAATATAGAAGTCAGGAGCTGTGAGATACCTTAGGGATTCCTCATACCTGAGGCCATCATGCTGGCTATAAAGTCAGACATGGGAATTGGAAAGAAATTGCAAAGAAATCTTTTTTTCTCCTGTGTATCTGAAAATTCTACAACAATTCTTTGTTGCTACTTTTTTTTTTTTGCACACCACATAGCAACAAAAGCTTTGGGTTCAATTATTGTAACATTTACATTTGTCAGAGAATAAACATAGGAACCTTAGTGATCAACAAACTTGGTAAGAAGTGAGATACTCAGCACTGAGAAAAATCACAGGGGAACAGGAAAATCAAGCAGTTTTTGTCTTACTGTATGAATAAATATTTATAAGCTTGACTCTATGCATCTTGTTCTGAATATGCTGGTCAAATGGAATAAAAAAATGGATTAGAAGAAAAGTTTCTGTGTTTACTTAGGCAATTTGATCTTTGAGTCAAATTAGAAACAATAAAACATTTTGAACTTTTTTTTCAGCTAACAGTTTGTAGGCTAATTTTAAATTTGAATTCGTTCCAAGCATGATAGCTTAGATTTGCCCCAGATGGACTTTCAGTTCTGTTCAAATCACTTGACAGCACCATAACAGCCATTTGTAACTAAGTCTGCAGAAATGGGCTGGCACTTGCAGCCTACTAGTGTTGCTGATCTTTTTGTATGGGAAAAGCACCCATAAATCACAGTGCATTAAAAAGGCATACGCATCTCAAGCAAACATCATGGAGAATCCATTGTCCTGTAGATACGTATACAAATAAGTGCAAAGCATCACTTAAATTTTATATAAGGCACATATTTTTTGGAAGGCAACCAATGCAGTTTCACATGCTGTACTTTTTCTAATCTGACTGACTCACAGTCTTGTGATAGTGAGATAAGCTAGGTAGGCAAATTTTTACAGAGTTGCAATTACTGAAATTGTCATTACGCTGCTCACTGTAAAATAAATATAGATAGAAGTGAAATTATGCACAGGCTAGAAGTAGAAAGTGTTTTGCTTCTGTTTGCTAAATTAATCTCTTCCTAAATGGCTGCAGGCCAGGTAGGTTAGCATTTGTGGTTTCAAAGGTTTTCAGCGCTTGCAATGAGCCATGAAATTACTGCATGCTGCTGAAAATGGCAGCTGATGAAAGGAAAAGAGCGAATCCCAAAGGCAGAAAGACAGGAGGAAGCAAAATTACAGGCAGAAAGTCTGATTTTTGATGTTGCTCATTGTGAAATGTACACCCAAACTTTTAATAAAACATAAAACATTAATAAACCTGCTAACAATTCCTTACAATTTCTTTTGAAGTCTCAGTATAATTTCTGAATACTTATTAAAACAGGCAATGATTCAATGGTGGCTGAGCAGTTTCTGTCTGCCGGATATGGTATATTGGTATACTAGTGACTTTTGAAATTAGATTTTTATTGATGTTTTTTAATTGAATTATCCAAAGGATTGATGTTTTCTGTTAATAATGTGACCCTAAACTCTCGAATTGTTGATCAAGTTTAACTAATATTAAATTAGATATTCAATGGCAAAACACAGTGTATGATCAATGCTGCTTCTCCATTCCAAATCCTCTCAACTTGGTTGGGAAAATAAATGTGGCTTCAGCTAATCTTATTGCTATGAGCTAGTTTATTATATTATACGTATATGCCACAAAAATGACAGCATTACTTCTGGGGAGGGATGAAACAATGATTTTAAGCACTAAGAAAAAGAGGATACTAGAAGAGGAATAATCATGCACAGCAGTAGCTGGGATATTTTAGTTTAGTACCATTTTAGTTTTAAAGAAACATGCAAATGACAAGTCCTTTGGGTCAGTATCATGTGATCAATTCTTTGGCTGAGTTATCGACTACTTTCAAAGATTCACAGTGTGGTAGGATCATTTGTAATTTCTTTGTAATTATTAAAACATGGTTTTTGATAGAAGAAGCTTGTTGACAAAAAATAACATAAACAATTTTCAAGGACATAACATTAAGAAATCGTGT